>NW_026111687.1:1188933-1218933 GCF_024679095.1 Eriocheir sinensis
TATTTTCGTAATTTTTTACTGGCTCCCTTGTGTTTGTTTTCAGCGGTTAAATTTTCTCCCGTGTTTTTGTTCTATACATCTGAAGGAAGCCTTTAGTATTACTTTTCGCCTCATTTGCTACTTTGATCTCATAATTCCTTTTTGCTATCCTGGTGTTCTTCTTCACTAATCTAGATAGTTCGATATACCCTCTGGTAGGCTCAGTAACTACCTGCTTAAGGAAATTATCTTGTATAACTTCAAGAAAATCCTCGGCTTCCAGGTCACCCACTAGGTCTTCCCAGTCTATATTCCTATAATTAAAGTCCCCCATTACGCAGACATGTTTACTGCTACCCGCCCTGCCAATCTCCTGTAGTAATATACTCGTGTCCTGCCTGTTAAGGTTGGGTGGCCTGTACATAATTCCTAGAGTTAGTTTTTCTTTCCCTTTGTAAACGTCCACCCAAACTGATTCTGAATCCATGTTAGTTTTGACTGAATTGTTAACTAAACATTTAAGTGAGTCTTTAACATAAAGCGTAACTCCACCTTCCTTTCTGCCCCTTTTTTCTTTGTGAAACATCTGATAACCCGTTATTTCAAATTCCGATCTAAAATGTATATTGGCAGTGTCTATCCATGTCTCAGTGATCGCTATTATTTCAAAATTTTCTGAACAAGCTTCACCCCTTAGTAAGTCTATTTTGTTTCTGAGGCTCCTGCTGTTAGTATAGAAAATTCTTAGCCCGCCCGACCTCTGTCTTAACACAAGCCGATTCACGAGTCGACGAGTGGATTATAACCGACGACATTGCGTGCGGCGAGGGTGTCAACATCAAATCAAAGGAAGTGTGCGAGGCCAAGGCTTAGCCCGCTGGGCGGAACTGCTCATTGGCGGTCGTCCTTGTGGTTATAGCTCCCCGAAGAGTACAGGTATCTTTCCATATCCCGAGCAGCCACAAAGTAGCCATGAAGCTGGTACACTTCGACAAGGTTACACAGTCCTTTGCTCTGGTGAGGAAAGCCCCAGAGCCGTACCAGTAAAATGTGGTTTGTTACAACCATGCAAATAGTTGATCTGTCAACCCATAAGGAACGACCATAAGTTCTTAATCTGTCAATTCTTCTTGAGTCTCATAGGGTATCACGGACTCCACTCCTGGTGGTCCCCGTCCACCACTTTTTTTTTGAACCACGCGTTTGTATGAATTTTGTACCCATAAATCATCATTCTTTGCGTGATTTTTTTGTATAAATTGATGTATCATCAGTCCGCAATTAGTCAGGCCTTCATGAGTCTAATACTGCACTCCTGGTTCCAATTTCTTTTAAGCACGCTTTTGTATTGTCTGAGTTTTTTGCCCATATTTCATCATTCTTTGCGCGTTATTTGCCATGTATCAACCCGCAAGCAATCACGAGGAGTCGCAGCTTCTCATGAAAGAGACGCGGGCAAAGCAAGGGTGTCAACATCAAATCGACCTGAGAACGAGGAGGAGTGCCAGGTGGAAGTGAGCGGCGCCGAGTCTTAACCCGCGTCACGTTACGGAAGCTCTGCCTGATAAAATGCCCTGTCGCGAATAGCGGCAGGTTCTCATGAACGAGAGAGATTTTTGTGCGGGCAAGACGAGGGTGTCAACATCAATTCGAAGGAGGTGAGCGATGCCAAGTCTTAGCCGAGACAAGTGACGGTAACTCAGCCCGATAAAATTCATCGAAGAAGAGGTCGCTACATTGAAGGCGCCGCCACGAGGAGCCGAAGCTAAGCCGTGAAGCTTCCCATAAAGAGAGGGGTTGGGCGGAGACGAGAGTGTCACATCAAATCGATCTGAGAATCAGGATTGCCAGGTGGAAATGAGCGATGCCAAGCCTTATAAGCGTGGAGAAGCTCGAGCGGGTTGTGGTGAGAGACTCCCGCAGCTCGCGCAACCCTCACTTCCCTACTGTACTTTCTACTTTTGTCTCGGTGACCGTCCTACCGGCGCTGAAGCTCGCGCGAGCCAGACGCGGAAAGCCCGTTACGCTCGGCCCACCCGCCGCCGACCCATTCCCCTCAATTTCGCAATTTTGCGCCAGCGGGCCGCTCCGAACGGTCACGAGTGACTGTCGATGGAGTTGTAAGGTGCACTCGTCAAGTGCTGCTGCTGTTGCCACTATTGCTACTATCACTAGTACAACTACTATTACGACTACTTCTACTTCCACGAATATTACTACTACTACTACTACTATTACCACATTAATGAATGCATCACGGAAAAAAAATGGTTTTCTTGATGTAACTCGGGAACTAGACCCGCAGCCCGGACCATTGAGATGCAACGAACGAGATACCAACTGTAACCCCTACTGGTATTTAGGATTAGACTTGTGAACTGTGAAACTGACCGTCTGCCGAAAATATATGGGTGGCTTACTTAACAAGCACCACTAATTGGTTGTTAGATGTTGGGTCTAGATCCAGTATATGAGATACCAGATGAAACTAATATATAATATATCTGTGGACTCTCCTGATTATAGAATGACCAGTGACAGACATATTGGAAGGTGGGTACCCCCTGACAGACACACTGAAAAGGGGGGTTAATTGGATCTAGATCCAACTTAGGAGATACCAAGTAAAATTTACACTACAATAGCACTGCACATCCTAGAGTACTGTGGTGGTAATGACAGACATTTTAGTGGGTGGTTACCCCCTGACAGACGCCCCACAACGAGTGGGGAGAGGGAGACAGGATCTAGATTCAACTTAGGAGATACCAAGTAAAATTTACACAACAATAGCACTGCACATCCTAGAGTACTGTGGTGGTAATGACAGACATTTTAGTGGGTGGTTACCCCCTGACAGACATTTCATTTGATTTATTATACACATAGGCTATACCAGGTTCAGTGACTTCGAACATATTATCTCTGATGTATGTCTCCACCAGGCAAGAAAACTCACAAGATATAATCACTATTAACGAAATATGCCTTACATCCAAGTACTAACTATAGCCCCATGATTGTCTAAAACAAATATCACTAATAACATTATTTGTACGTTATGTGCGTACTTACAAGTACAGTTGTATTGCCAGAGATTTGAATTGGGAAGAATCATACATCCGTAACATTTAATGAAATTGCTTTTGAAAAAGAAAAGAAAAAAACAAACAAACAAAAACAAAAAACCCAACATATCTTTTTTGAGCATAATATCGATACAAGTATTGCTATATACGTTTACTGCAGGTTTAACGTACATGAAGGTATTAATGTCATATGCCTTACCCACTGATATAACTAATAGGACAAATACATTTCCTTAACACTTACTGACCAACTCTGTTTGAAAATAAATACAAATCACTCATGAAAACAGTCTGTTCATATTTACCTGTACGAGTATAATCTCATATTTTAACCATGGTAAAAAATTTATAAAACAAAGTGCCTTAATAAATGTCTGCATTTCAAGTTTGTCTCACTTTAACATAAAAACAGGAAGAATAAACAGTATATAATTATTCATAACAGTATATACCAAATAAATGTCTCCATTTCAGGATTGTTTGTCTCACTTTCACATAAAAATGGGAATAATAAACTGCATTTATTCATAACACTATATACCAACTTAATGGTACATTTCCAATATATTACGAATGAACATATAGGAAAATAAGAAATCCGTAGCATTTAATAAAGAACCCTTTTAGAAAATCAAAACGAACGTTTTACACAAATAAATATGTGCACAATATCATTAAAGGTATGCAACCGGTATGTCCATATATATTTATCACAAAAAATATAGTCATATACTTTTACCTCAGATTAACATATAACAAACAGATTTCATTAACAGTTATTACTGTCCACTGATTTGTAAAAATAAAATAAATAAATAAATAAATAAATAAATAAGTGAATAAATACAAATAACGCATTAAAACCAATAATGTTCATGATGTATTTATGCTTCTATTATTACGACATCATAATGATACAAATCTGCAAAAACACATTGCCTTGACAAATATCTGTATTTAATATGTGTCTTCATCACTTGCACTTTCATCATCTGTCCATTGGTCATCACTTTCATCATGATCAATATCATCAGAGCAGGTATCAGTTTCTGCCACATTAGTAGTGTTCTGGATGAGGACCATTGGCACAGAGCTACCTCAAACCATTCCGGAATAAAAGCTTTCTCATCTTTCTTCCATCCAAATTGAGTTGGGTCTAATCCGTCACTGGGATTTTGCTTATCAGCTCGGTGCCAAAGAATGCTAAGATACTGAGCACGTTGAATTTTCTTTTGAGAGTTGCGGTACAAGGTGGCAGGAGTGCACAGTTGATACGCTTCACATTCGCTAGAGGATTTCTTTGGTTAACAGATCCAGTCATTTTATTGAACATGACATACCTGGCTTCAGTAAGGTCACTAAGGTGTGGATGGCCATATAGAGCACATACAAAGGAAGACAAAGTCTCTATGTCTGGATCCTGAGTGGATGAGAGTTCCTGGAAAGCTTTACAAATTTTCCTGTTTCATCGTTTGCCATGACGTTAAATGGTCTTATTTTTCCTTTCCTGTAAAATGCTGCTGTGACATCTGAGCCAGTGAAGGCGTGGAATGCTGGTAATGCGGCTGATATTCCAGCTCTTTTAATTCCAGAACATGAAACAGCTCGTTGATGTTGATATATCTGCGATTGTTTCCATATCCGCAGTCCAGCAGAATACTTCGTGTTTCTTGCTCTTCTTCACTCATCTTTCCCAGTAAACCTAACAGAATTACTACAATGTCAGTATCCGAAGCTCTAACAATTATATTCCCATGCACTTTGGATACATGAAGAGCAACCAAAGTATCTGCCTCCTCATGATGACCTTGGAGATTTTCTGGTTGGTCAGTGATCATATACTCTTGTTCACTATTAAAGGAATACTTCAAGCAATAACCACCATGTGACACTACTAGAACCTTACGTCCAATGATTGGACCATAGTGATCCTTACACCATTCCACGAGAAGGAATTTTGCTAGTTCATCTTTGAAATTTCCATTTGTCAAGAGCTGGGAGCCTCTTTGTCGTGGAATTTGTTCTGGTCCGGTGATTGTAAATCTAGTAATATTATCTGCCCCTCTTAATTTCCTTTCATTATCTTTAAGTGACGGGTTGATGTACTTATCAAAGAGAACATGAATTTGGTTTCCTGGAAAAGAGCAGATTTTTATCAAAAGTTCCCTTGCTATTGCTCCATAAGATCCAATTGTCTGCTGCAAGATTGTATGGAATAATAAGCCTCCGTCGATAATGGTTGCTGCCACATTATGGTGACTCGCAGTTGATAATGAGCTGTCTAGATGCTTTTCCAGTAATCGTAGTAGGGCTGACTTTTCGGTTTTTAGGGGGGATCCATCGCTGTGTGCCAGTGAAAGGGGAACTTCTGTCACTGGGAATGACAGAATGTGTCTCAGGTCCAAGGTAGTAGTCTGATGAGAAGCAACCTGGATTATACGTGCAAACACATCTCTTACTCCTTCTGCAGCTGACTTGAGTGTAGCAACCATCGATTTCCTTTTATTGTTATTCTCCATGGCGAAGTTTTTAACCCTTGTTCTTGGTATGGTCTTTAAAAATCTAGTCTTGTCAACACTGCACTCTTGCTGGAATGTCAATCGGCATTCACGACCTCTTGAAAGCGATCCAAGCAGATAAAGCTTAGTTTCTTGATCAGTAGCTTTTCCAGATGAAATATTCAGGAGGTCAGGTGAACTACAGGCAGGGTCTCCAAAGGGATTGCAAGTTTCCTTCAGTAATGCACTTATGACATCTATACTATCATTATCTTTCTTGACTCGCCACTGACGAAGCTGAACAGATGGCTGCACAACTTCTTCTATGCCCAATATAGTTCTTAATTCTGAAACAGCCAATCCTCTCTGAGTTGTTGTAATGCTCCATCTGCGAAATGTGCTTTCAGAGTTCCTAAAGGCAACAATACCTTTCAGTGGAGATGCTGCATTTTTGTTCACTGTTTGTTCCAGACACATGTCGACTGCAGTCCTAGCATAGTTTTTGGTTGTTCTACGAATGGAGAAGGCACCAAGATCAAGAAGTTCACGGCATTCAGGTTGGAGGGACTGAAGCTTCTGCAGAAACAAACATCCCCAGCGAGCATAATTGGGTCGATTTAACCCAAAGAAAATGTCCAATACAGTTGGTAATACTGATACATAGAGATCTACATAATTTGTGTGCATGGCTTGTTGTAGTTGTCTGTAGACTCTGTTTACCATGTACACATAAGTACTCCAGTATGCCGCAGTTGGTCCTAGCTGTCCATCCATCACTTGTTTAAAGAAAATGTTGTAGGATTTCAGGTGGCCATGGAAACTATCATTCACTGCAAGATACTCCTCAATTGGTTTTGCCTCAAATGGCGCATCCTGAAGAAGATATGACATGTCAATCCTTGCTTCTTCACTAAGAGTGCACAGAAATCTCTGGAACAATAATCTTTCCATGACACTGGCAAGGATTTGATGAATACGAACACATCTATTGTAGAATTTACCTTTAATAAATCCTGTCAAGGATCCTTCAGCAAGAATGCCAGATTCAGTTAGCATGTATTCTATTCCTGAATCATGAATATAAGTTCCAAGTGCACCAAAAAATCCCATTTCCAAGTGAAAATTGCCTAGTAAAATCAGCAGTCTGTCAAACTCTGGTGATTCAATTGCTTGAATTGAGTAAGCCTTGATGGCCACAGCAAGGTCGTAACTTACAATAGCATAGCTTTGGTTCACCTCCTTTGCTACATTCAAAGATCTTATCATTGTATCCCTGACTACATCATTTCGTGTCGGAGGTAAGGGAATAGGATCCATATAACATACAGATTGTTGTGGCAAGTCGTCTGTAACAAATTGGGAATAAAACCCATGGAAAAGAGGTAGCTGTCTGTGTAGTGACTGCCAGTTCCAGTAGAAACCTAACAAGTTCTCTTCAAAAACATACTGGCCATCGTCTGGAGATGCAGAAATGTCAAAATGGGCACTTCTCAAGGTTGCCCTAAAAGGAGGAATGTCTCGATCAGAACCTTCATATCGTCTTCGCTTTCGTCTACAAATCATTTCTATTTCTTTTGTGTCGTCTTTTGAGGATTTGTTTTGATAACAGATGCCGACAGTTGAATGGAGGGTGCTCTTACCATCTAACGTTTCGATATTCACATCATAGTTATCCCAGGCAGTAGCTGTTGCAAGGTTGGGTTTACACAGAATTCCATCTGGAGTTTCCTGATTATCATCTGACACTGTGAAGGCAAATTCAGTCTCTAAAGCTTTAACTTCATCATAAGATATCGAGTGTCCCAATCTGTTCAGCATCTGTACTACTGTCTTTGACCCAGTCAATGTTCCCATACCAAGTCCCAGACATGTGCTTTTCCAGGGGCGCACTCGACCTCTTGATGTAATAAACACAGCGTCAGATGCACTTGACATCACTCGTCGTTCAATATTTTCCTTAGGCAAATCAGTGTCTGAAAGAAGACCACAATAAAGTGTTCGAAAAAAGAACTCAAGTGGTTCTGGAAGCATTGGGGAAGTCTCTTTCAGAGTATGAACTGATGTTGGACTAGGAGATTTGGATTTAGGCATAGACAGAATAACACTACGTAGATACATAGCAACAGCACGTACTTGATCATACTGCTTGAATGACTGGTGCTCATCAGCAAATGCTGCTCTAGCATCTGACTCAGACATGGATGAGCTGTGAATGAGATTTCCTACCCGCCTATTAAGTAATAACGTACATATCTTGTTCGAATAGGCCTCTTTAATTTTACACATCAGTGAATAAACAGTGTACCGATCAATGTCTTCTTGAGAACCACCCCTGGACCTGAACTCTGTAGTATATAAATCAAACAGGGATGTTGACAGAATTACTTCCTTTTTATCAATCACTTGGTGCTGCACATAGTCGCAGATGATCCGGAAAGTTTCTGCATGGATATGTCTGACTGAATTTTGCTCTGTTCTAGGTAATATTTCTGAAGCCTTCAAATATGCACGACGACAAGACTTATGATATTTGCCTCTCCTTGCAGTAAGGTCACCTCCACTCATGAATATCGATATTAGTCGATGGTCATTTTTTTCTTGAGCAGCTTCCAATATTGACCTGCAGCCTTCCTTAGTGTTACACTCTGACAGTAACTCCATAGATTTATTCCACTTCTTCTTACGTTTACCACAAAAGATGCAGTCATCTGAGAGTATCCCCTTTTCATCTGTAACAGGAAGGGAGCTTCTTGTTCTAGTTTCTGGTGTTGATGACTCAGGAGCCGTCTGTTGTGAATCAGGTGTTGATCGTTTAACTGCACTATACTTTCTAAGGCAAGGAGAATGGTAGCAATCCGAGAGAGTAAACTCGTCCTTATTGATGATTTGAATTGTAACTTCATGAAAAATATCAGAACGAAGTTTTCTGCGTAGGTCTGCATTTTTCTTAATTGAGTTCCACGTATTTTCTTGAAATCTTCGTAGTTTACTTGGTATTTCTTCAGATGATCTGCAAATTATACATGCCTTTTGAATTCCTGTGGCACGTGCTGCACAAACAGGCTCCATAATCTGCAATAATATACTGGAAATTAATAATTCCGTATTTGAAATATAAATAATAATAATCAGGAATTTAATATTGGTACGTTCCCGTAACACACACACACACACACACACACACACACACACACACACACACACACACATCCACGGTTGCATGGTTATGGGGACAAAATCCTTCGAATTCATAAAAATGACTTAAATGCTCTATTAATATAAAGCCTACTAACCTAACCTATCCTATCCTAACCTATCCTAACCTAACCTAACATTACCTAACCTAACTTACCCACACGTAACTAAAGTAATCGGAGTCAAAAATTAAAGGTTTTAAACAAAAAATGTTCTCTTATTCACGCATTTGTCTGAATTTCAAAAATTGTCCGCACAATCCGTCCTCATAAACCCCAAAGACCCTCATATACTCTTAGAAAAGAATGAAACAAGTCCTCGTAAATCCCCTACCGCTCGTACACACACACACACACACACACACACACACACACACACTGATGTAGCACAACACAGAAATAAATACTGGAAACGAAAATGTGAATGAATCGTTCAAGATAGGCTAACTACAACACATATTTTCCCCCATTGTATTACCCACCCCAAGGTTGACGATCATACAACTTGGAACTTTAAGTAGGCCTATTATCGCATGTCAGTTATTTAACTATAGTCAACTTTCTTTTCGGCTGGCCTCACTCAAATTAATCTGTACTATATCACCAAGCAACCAGTACCATATATTCTGGGAAGAAAACTTAAACTCAACTAAAACTGATTCTTACGGGCAAACATAAAGCGAAAATTGCCGGCAGTTTGATGTTTAAAGCGAGCTGTGTGTGTCTGTCACTTAACTTCCCGCGGCGCGGACCAGCCAGCCAGCCTATGCAATGTGTTTCAATACATTCTATCGATGCTGACTTTGACGACCATTATTCGTTTAATTTTCTCCTTGGTATTATTTTTTTCTTTCATTGTGCACTGTATCCTGTAGACAGGCATTAACATTATATTATACCCTCACGTCTATTCAGTGTATATGCCATTGCTAATATGATTTATAATCCGTATTCCATCGCCAACGCAGTCATAGAAATCGGACAACCGAAAGTACAAATCTGTCAACTGTGAGCAAGTCCTCCCGTAAACAGCGTAGGCTAACGTCGCTGAGCTTCTTCATGTACTCACTTTTCATTTTCCTTGTTTTCTTTACATTTATGCTTGGTGATTATTTTTTAGTCTAGTTTGCTCTTATATTTATTCATAGTCTTCTTGAGAGCGTGGAAATGTTCGGAATGTCTTTGTATGTGGAGAGAATGTTTAAGAAATAAAGAGGTCCTCTGTGTCCTTCCTCAGCCAGGTGTATTATGTTTGACGAGTTTTACACCAGCCGAGAAAAAAACTCGACTACAGTAATTAGGATATTCATTCCTAACAATAATAATACACAACTTACGACATGTATCCACGATTTCATTAGTATGCAAGTTAGTTGAAACCAAAAGAAGGTATCCCTGCTTCGATAAAACAAACCGAGTAGGCTATAGCGTAATTATTATGACCTGTACTCTGACTATAGCGTATATCTTACATGTGTATTACTGTTTATTTAATAGGCACGTATTACTCTTTATTTAACAAACGTTATGTACATAGACATTTTACATCAATTAATCTAATAATGATAAGAACTTACATGCTGCTTTCAGTGCCAGTCTTCCAGCCACCGGTATATCAACGTTCATCTCGTAAACAAAGATCAAGCGAGTACTGTAACTGAAGTCAGTTGCTTGCTTTACAAAATAATAATATAACCGAATTATTATAGACCTACAGATGAATGCTATTTATATGAACTAACCAAATAATATTTTTATAGAATATATACAAAAGATATAGACTGTAAAGAAATTATTTAATAATGTATCACGATAATGTATAATACTGTTCAATAGGCCCTATACTATACGTAGGCTATACAGTAATTATCAGGGCTTGTCCTTCCCTCTCCCCACCTGTTGGGGTGTGTCTGTCAGGGGGTAACCACCCACTAAAATGTCTGTCATTACCACCACAGTACTCTAGGATGTGCAGTGCTATTGTAGTGTAAATTTTACTTGGTATCTCCTAAGTTGAATCTAGATCCTGTCTCCCCCTCCCCACTCGTTGTGGGGCGTCTGTCAGGGGGTAACCACCCACTAAAATGTCTGTCATTACCACCACAGTACTCTAGGATGTGCAGTGCTATTGTAGTGTAAATTTTACTTGGTATCTCCTAAGTTGGATCTAGATCCAATTAACCCCCCTTTTCAGTGTGTCTGTCAGGGGGTACCCACCTTCCAATATGTCTGTCACTGGTCATTCTATAATCAGGAGAGTCCACAGATATATTATATATTAGTTTCATCTGGTATCTCATATACTGGATCTAGACCCAACATCTAACAACCAATTAGTGGTGCTTGTTAAGTAAGAAACCCATATATTTTCGGCAGACGGTCAGTTTCACAGTTCACAAGTCTAATCCTAAATACCAGTAGGGGTTACAGTTGGTATCTCGTTCGTTGCATCTCAATGGTCCGGGCTGCCGCTCTAAACTAATAGGCGCATGAGGATGCCATAAAAATCCTCACTAAATTCCGCTTCGAAATATATATTCGGCTAAAAAAGTTGGCCCACAATATTTCGAGCTAGGGATTGGGGAAGAATTGGTACTTAGGATTTATTGTCTACAATACTCTATATGGTGACGAAACGAGTTTGTATTGTTTAGTTTCCTCTATTTTTATGCTCATGTTCTAGTACAAGTCTTTATGAAGCCATTGATACCAAATTTAATGGAGTACGATATATCTGTGAGGGTAAAATATGTCCGTCCGAGGCAGCGAGACGGCTGACAGCTTCGCGCGGCAGCGCAGCTTGTCTCACCGCCCCTTTCCGCGTTCAGCTCAGGCGCCCGCCCACGAGGCAGCGAGGGAAGCAAGAGGAGCGCGTGGCCGCTTGGCCCGTCTGACCGCCTCTTTCACCGTTCAGCGCCCGCGCTCGCCCATGAGGCTGCGAGCCGGCTCAAAGCGGCTCGCCGTCTCACCGCTTGTTTCGCCAGCTAAGCTACGTTTGCGCCCACGGAGGCAGCGAGGCAATTACGCTGTCTGGAAGTGTTAGACGGAGTGAGCAGAGTGTACCCTATCCCTATCCCTATATCAGCGGTTCTTAACCTGGGGTGACTGCAGAAGTTTGGGATTTATCGCGGGGGCACGGAGGGTTTGGGAGAAAATAATTTATTTCATCTATGTGAAGTGGCCAGCTGCTAAATACATCAACCACAATCAGTCAGTCAATCAGAGCATAGCTACGGGGGTGGGGGGGGCTGTATGTGCTGGAGGCTTCATACGGAATTGCTCTAAAAATCGCGCACACCAAGAAGCCTCATACCATAGGTGAAAATCGGATTAAATCGTGCATTCTGGAAGCAACGAGGGTGATTCTTGTAGAACAGCAGGTGCACAAGTTGAGGGCAATTTCCCTTTCGAATGATGCAAGCAAAAGTAGGATCTCGGACATAAGTGAGGATATTCTCTTGCAAGTGGTGCCTGCTTTGAAGAGTAGTCCTGTTTATTTCTTGCAACTGGATGAGTCGACAGATGCTGCCTCATGTTCCCAACTTAGTGTTTATGTTCGCTACCTTGACAAGGAAGTTATGAAGGATGAGTACTTGTTCTCTGAGCCAGTGGCCACAACTACTCGTGGAGAGGATATCTTCAAAATTTTAGAAGCCTTTCGCCTTAAACATGGGCTGTATTGGGAAGCACTTGTCGGTCTGTTTACAGATGGGGCTCCTTCCATGATTGGTTACATATTCGGCTTTAAAGCCTTCGTGAAGAACGTCGCTCCGCATGTCTCCTTCACTCATTGTATGATCCATCGTTATGTTTTGGCGATGAAGACTATCCCACCTGGACTTCAAGAAGTGCTCACATACGTTGTGAAGATCGTCAACCATATCCAAGTGAGCGCAACAACTTCAAGGATTTTTAGTGTTTAGTGAAGAAATGGGCTCTGACTTCTCTGTTCTCCTGTTTCACACGGAGGTACGTTGGCTCTCACATGGCAAAGTTCTGAATCGCGTGCTGCAACTTTGAGAGGAAATAACGATGCTGTTGCAATAAGGTTGTACCTCGAAAGAAAATCTTCTCCATGAAATGATGCAAGATGACTGTTTCGTAACAAAGGTTGATTACTTGGCTGATTTCGTCTCCGATGTGAATTCCCTGAATATTCCACTCCAAGGAAACCTTGCAATGCTGCACACAGCTCGTGACAAAGTGGCAGCATTCAAGTGTAAGATTCAACTTTACGTGAAAAGAGTTCAGAACAGTGACACAACTTTCTGCCCTCAGATTACAACTATCCTAGATTATATGGCAGAAGCTGAATGCAGTTTCCTTGAGGAGAATTCAGCTCATCTTCTAGCGGTGAAAGACGCCATCGACAGTTCCTTTCCAGGACTGGATGACCGCTGTACTGATGCGTGGATCTCCAGACCCTTCTCAGTGAAGGACCCTGCTATCCGTGATACTGATATTGCTGCGAAGGTAGAATTTCTTCAAATTCGTGAGGATACTCAGTTGAAAGTCGATTTTTCTGAACAAGAGCTTCCGACATTTTGGGCGACACAGAAGGACGACTATCCTCTTCTTTCGGTGCGTGCACTGACCATGCTGGTCCAGTCCCCCTCGACCTATCGCTGCGAGGCTGGATTCTCAGAAATGATGGCACTGAAAACAAAGGCACACAGTAGACTTGTGGTTGACAGCGACATGAGGTGTTGCCTGTTGAGCACTGCTCCTCGTTTTGATGTAGTTATGGCTGCAAAACAATGTCAGTCCTCCCACTGATTGAATAAATAGGTTTTATTTTCTGTGCAGTAGTTCCATGGATTTTGAAATAGCACTTGTAGGAGATCTGTGGCATTTTTCAAGGTCTTTTATTTGTAATATTTTTTTTTTATAAATCAGGATCTTCATATAGTTTTGTTTTACCTTACCTTTACATAAAGGTAACCATTACAAAAGTTATTATAGAGGTCACGGTAATTCCCTGGAAAGTCTCAGGGGGCCAAACAATGAAAAAGGTTAAGAACCACTGCCCTATCTGGTAATAGTAGTAGTAGTAATAGTTGTGAAAAAAGTAATAGTAGTAGTAGTAGTAGTACTAGTACTAGTAGTAGTAGTAATAGTAGTAGTAGTAGCGGCACCACTTGATGGGAGTCAACGCCACAACGCACTAGCCAAATCTGGTAGTAATAGTAGTAGTAAAAAGTAGCAGTCATAGTAGTAGTAACCACCATACCACCATCCTAATGAATGAGACGGGATCTGGACTTAACAGCTAAGATAGTGGACGTAAGCTCTCACCCGGTATCTCAAGATATGTCCCTAAGTGTTAACCGTTTTTAAGTGTAATTTTTAAGGTGGCGAGTGTTAAGTGTTATGTTTAAGGCGTGAACTGTTATCTCACTTTTCGCATGGCCGGCGTTACCGTTGTCCTGCTTCACAAGTTGGTTGTAGTAGGTGAGATAACACAATAGCCTTAATAGTTAAGTGTGGTAGATGCTGTTTTGGCCGAGCATAGCCGTTAAGTTCACTTTGAGTTCACTTAATTCACTCTGTCTCTGGTATATTAAAAGCGTGATGAGTTTTAACTATATTAACAGTTTTACACAATAGTTGCAAAGCTTATGTGAGCTGTCGCACACACACCTCGAGCAGTGTGATCTGCTCGTGACCGCTGCCCACTGTCTGGGGTGACGGAATAATCCGATGCCAAGGCACAACTTAGCACTTACGTGTTATTAAACATCCCGTGGCGCGGCACTGACATGGTGTTGCGTCATACAGTCACACATCTACATGTACATTATAATATATACATTACATAAGATACAATAGATACTTATGCGAGAGGCTCGATAAACAGGGTGCGGATCCTTCTCCAGGCTGGAGGTTACGTCACGCAAACTGATGGCGAAACCTCCGCCAAAGTCTTGTATTTGGGTCGCACAAGTTGCCCTGTTGACTTGTTTAAACATCCTCTATAATGATACCGTACGAGGAAATTCAATAATTTGCTTGCTGACCTCAGTCCCGGTTCCCTATGATGCTGACCTTCAGTCCAGCGAGACGTTTAGAAGTTTCGGCCGAAAAGGAACATTTTTGGGTGCTCAGCTCAGTCCGTGCTCCCTATGTTGCTCAGTTCCAGTCCGAAGAGGCGGCAGAAAAAGGAACATTTTTGGGTGCTCACCTCAGTCCGTGCTCCTTATCTGCTCAGTTTTAGTCCATCGAGCAGGTAAGGTTTACTCGCCCGAGTTCTCGGACGAGTTAATTATTCCGTGCTTTGGGGGGAGGGGGGTGGGTGGAAGAAGATAAGGAGCATCGATTTGCTCAGTTTTGTCAGATAGGGAACAAACTGAGCAATTTTCAGTTTTCAGACACATTAGTTTTTCCCGCAAAACTGAGCACCCAAATATGTTCCCTATCTCCATAGGCCCCATGTTATAAATGCTGATCATTTTCCCGTCCGGCCGCTTGCTCTTCTAATAAAATGGGCTGAGTGGTTAGCGTGACGGCCCCGCGTTCAGATGTTCCAGGAGGGACGCGGGTTCGAATCCTGGCCGCCGCACAGCTGAGTTTTTTCAGTCACCGCCGAGTGGCCTAGGACTACCCACATGCTGGCCTGAAGACCACCCATCAACCTGGGCTCTAGATAACCTCTTCAAAGAGAGGCTCAAAGATGCGTTCAGGGGGGAAGCATGAGCCAACACAAGATGGCGCCACTATAAACACTCGCCTGCGCCAGAACGGACTGGGCCGACCATCAGGCCCCACCGGGAAGAAGCCTACCGGCGCAATAGGCCATGACTTAAAAAAAAAAAAAGACGAGGCAAGACACTTTACCGCCCGTCTGCATGCTTCAAGAATTTTTCTTTTGTAGGCTGAACTCAGAACCTCTTTTTTTTACTTGTCAAGTAACCCTGAGGTCTGTCATCTATATTATTGAAGAGGTTGCATATGGCAGGCCCAGTTAGGCTGCGTTTACACCAAGCGAGTCGCGTCGAGTTGCGTCGCATCGCGTCATGACGATTCATGACTCATCATGAATCGCCACCCCGGTTATATCACTGATTTAAATAGGTTTTTGAAAGAAACCGTTTACACCGGATGCGTCGAGTCGCGTCGCGTCGCGTCACGTCGAGTCACATATAGGGCTGGACCTATTTTTGACGTCAGTCACAGCGAGTCCGCCGTGATGTGTTCAAGCATGCTGGTGGAACTCCTAATCAACTTAGTTCAAGAGCCCCTGCTATACACGATTCCAGTGACCCTAACCACCGGGATCGTGATGTCATCGTTGCTTTATGGAAAGAAGTTTTCAGTTTACGTATCATCCTGAAGCATGCACATTATTCACTCAACCATTCATGCATGCATTCATGTACAGTCGCGATATGAAGTGATGTCGCCGCTTGCAGAATGTTTCGCAGGGAGCATTTGAAGGCAACGGAAGTGATGTGTATTTATTGTTTATGTAATAATGTTCCCTTTTAATGATAATTTTTAATACTTTGTGATGAAAAACACGGGAAAATAACGTAGTAGTAGCTGAATTACAATTATACATTCATTTGTTTTAAAAAATGCGACTGCGAATGTCATGTGTTGTCTTCAGTAGGCTACTGCATGAAAACAACCTTGAAATGATTTAGATCACGTCGTGTATTTAATGAGTGACTAAATAAAGATGATTAGATGGTTACCCGTAGTTTCTATGGCTCTAAGATAAAAAAAGCAACACACCCTTGAATAGCAAGCACAACTGCTTCAAATGACAGATGACTGAGATGAGTCATCTGTGATTCTGATCGGAGACGATGGACCGAGTTCATGTACTTGAGCCGCCACACAGCAATATGAATAATTGTTGTCTACAAATCTTACTCTAGTTCTGATTAAGCAATCAGTGACATTGCTCAGTAACGATGATGAATGAAGAAGGCCTTCATAGGTAGGGTTGCCATATCTGAACTATCAAAATTCCGGACGCCTCTACGAACACTCGACCGTAGCCTAATATTTGGCAACGCTGCGATTACCCGGCCGCACCACGACAACCACCTCCATTTCAACGCCATAAATTCTTCTTTCCCCACCTTCCTCGATTATTCCACAATACTCGTAAGCTATTAACATCTTCCATTGATCACCTCCATGCGTTAGAAGTCTACAGGAAGCATTCATACTTGTTATACGTGGGTGTATGAGAGAGAGAGAGAGAGAGAGAGAGAGAGAGAGAGAGAGAGAGAGAGACAGGCTAGCTCTCTCACTGTTGAAGTTAGTGAAGAAGTTATTTAAGTTTCCCATGAAAGTACATTTCTTTAATTACTCCTCTACATATTTTTATAAATCCAGAAGTTTAAGCTGAGATTACTGAATCCATTATTTTCCTTTATTATAATGAATTTCATTTAGTTTCTGTAAATCAAGTTTTGTATTCTTAGTTGAACTGAGATAGGTATATATTTGCCTTTCTCGAGTTTTGTCTGTACAAGTTCCTGTCGCTGAAAATAAACACGATTTAGCAAGAAGAGCGAGACCAAGCCGCCACCAGCCCTTTCTCTACCCTCCGTTCACCTCCAGATCTTAGCCACGGTGTTAATAATTCCAACATTTGGTGCCCAGACCCGGGAAGTGGAGCCTTCAAGACTTTCCTGTGAGTAATCGTGGCTAAGATAACCTGTCAGTATGGGGGAAGGGAAGGAAGAAGCAACAAAGAAAAGGGCGGCTGCCCGAGGCTGGATTACCAGACAGTCCACAGCCTTAAAGGACTTACTAGACAAACCCAGCATCAGTGAATTTGAGTTGAGAAGTGCCATAGAGACCTTTGACCGTAGATTAAGCAATTTAGATGAGAGACAGGCTGAACTTGAACTTCTAATAGACGACGGTGACCTAGATCAGTGCATAGATGAAGCAGACAGCTACAGACGTGCCAGTCAAGAGAATTGGCTACGTGCTAATGAGAAGTTACAAGAACTAATGAAGGCCAGTCAGATTGAATTAGGTTCTGTTGGGAGTACTTCTACAACTGGCAAGTCACCTGAAGTGAAGTTACCCAAGCTTGAACTGCCAAAGTTTAAAGATGTTACAGAATGGCAGTCCTTCTGGGATCAGTTTAGCTCTCACATAGATGACACAGAGATTCCAGTTATAAGCAAGTTTACTTATCTGGTGTCTTTGTTAGAAGGAGAAGCTAAATCAGTAGTTCAAGGTCTCTCACATACTAGTGCTAATTACAGTATTGCTTGTGATCTACTGAAGGAGAGATATAACAGGCCTGAGAGAATTATATTTGCCCATGTACAGTCCCTTTTGAGTGGCCATGTCCCTGGGAAGGCCAAGGGACCCAAGTATGTGACTCAACTTTGGAGTCTCAGAGATGAGATACTGACACACATCAGAAGTTTAGAGGCCCTAGGTGTGTCAGGCAAGCAGTGTGAAATCTTTCTAACTCCCATTATCCTGTCCCGTCTGCCCAATGAGATTCGTCTGGAGTGGGCTCGCAAGGGTGCTGGACATGAGAGTGACCTCGACTGGCTTCTGACGTTTCTACGACAAGAAATTGAGAGCATCGAGAAGTCAGAGGCCTTAAAGGACGTCACCGCGGGTAAGAGGGAGAGTCTGTCTTCCCCTGAAGAGAAGAAGAATTGGCAGACGCGGGAGCCTAAGGGAAAGGTATCATCCGTGGCTGCATTATACACATCTTCGGAAGGTGAGAAGCTCCTTTGTGGATTTTGCAACAAGAAACATGCTTCCGAGAGATGCTTTGAGACCCAGAGACTTAGTGGAAAAGAACGCGTTGAAAGAATTAAGACTGCTGGAATGTGTTTCAAGTGCTTAGGCAAAGGACACATTGCTAGAGGGTGCTATGCCAAGTGTCAGAAATGTAGAGGCTATCACCACCATCTCATTTGTGGTGTCAAGATAGATACTAGTAAAAGTGAACCTGTAAGAAGTGAGTTAGTAAAGGCAACTCAAGAACTAGCTGCTGATAATAGTAATGGAGAAACAAGTAAGAGTCAGGCTACTAATTTTGCTGGAATTTCCTTGTCTAATATATCAGTTAATAAGGAGACATGTACTATACTGCAAACTGCTCAGGTGAGAGTTGCAGGAGCAAATGGTGTTCTTCATAGGGCCAAATTGTTGTTTGATAGTGGCTCTAGTAGGACATATGTCAGTAGTAGACTTGTTAAGAAATGCAAACCCACATGGAACTCCAGCAAACCCATTTCTTATTCAGTATTTGGAGGTAATAATTCTTCTAATATAAAGCAGTGCAACCTGTTTGATCTGAAGGTTCTTGATTGCAGTGATGCACCACACTAGTTAACAGCTGTAGAGATTCCAGTGATATGCCAACCCTTAGTGAGAACCACTGTGCCTGTAGGTATACTATGCAAATTTCATGTACCTCTTGCAGATGACTATCAGAGTGATTCCTATATGGATATAGATATACTAGTGTGTCAGGATGATTACTGGAAATACATAATGTCTAATGCGTCTGTGCAAGTGGGAGGCGTAGTGGCCCAAAGATCATTGTTTGGCTGGGTATTGTCAGGGGCTTGGAATGCTGACACTAGTTCTAAGGTGCCAGCAACCTCTCCACATATGTTATGTATTTCTAAAGTGTCTGATTATGATGTAAGCAAGTTTTTGGACTTAAAGACTATAGGGATACAGTCCAAGGAATCAGATCATAAGTTTGAGTCAGATGCTGCCTTGCAAGAGTTTTCACAGAATGTTTCATATGCTAAAGGCAGATATGAAGTGTCATTACCTTGGAAAAGTGACTCCTTGAAAAGTGCCCTACTCAACAATGAGAAACTTGCTATGACGATACTAGATAAGTTACATGCCAAACTAGATAAAGATGTTGAGTTGAAAACTGCATATTACAAGGTTTTTGAGGACTATGTGCAAGAAGGTATTGTTGAGGAAATTCCTAGTAATGAGATAGTCTGTGAGAATCCTACCTTTTATATGCCTCACCGCCCTGTGGTTAAAGAAACTAGTAACAGTACCAAGGTGAGACCTGTCTTTGATGCTTCAGCCAGTGGGTATAATGGAATTTCACTGAATGATTGTCTCTTGAAGGGTCCTTCACTCAACCCAGATTTAGTAGATGTGATGATCAGGTTTAGAAGATGGCCTATTGCTCTTACTGCTGATGTTACCAAGGCTTTTTCTACAGTTGTGTGTGAAAAGACGAGACAGAGATGTACACCGTTTCTTGTTGAGAGATGAGGATAAAATTAAGTACATGAGATTCCTGCGGGTTCCCTTTGGAAATACTGCCAGCCCATTTCTATTGAATGCCACAATAAAACATCATTTAGAGAAGTATCCAAGTACTTAAGTAATACAAGAACTGAAAGAGGATATGTATGTAGATAACTGGCTGAGTGGTGCTGACAGTGTGGAGGAAGCTGCCTGCAAATTTAGAGAGGCTTGTGAGGTTTTGGCACATGCTGGCATGCCTCTGACTAAGTGGGTTTCAAACAGTAAATTAGTAACTTCCATGTTTCAGGATAAAGTTGATCAAGTACATGGAGAAGAAGGTACTAAAGTGTTAGGCCTACAGTGGTGTAACACTTCTGATGAGTTTTCCCTTGAAGGATTAGAATTGAACACCCAGACTGAGTTGACATATACCAAAAGAAGCATGCTGAGCTTGATTGCCAAGATCTTTGACCCTCTAGGTCTTATCAATCCCTTTGTGATGTTTGGCAAAATAATTTTTCAAGATATTTGGAGGCTGGGTCTTCAGTGGGATGATAAATTGCCTCAGGATGTGAAGCATAAATTTGAAAGATGGGTCCTGAGTGCAGCATCTCTCAGGGATTGGAAGATGGACAGATGTTATTTTCCTTTTCTTAAATGGAATAGCCTTACTGATGTAGAGCTTCATGCCTTTGGAGATGCTTCAGAGAAAGGTTACGGTGCCTGTGTATATATCCGTACCTGCTTACCAGATGGTGCCTACAGGGTTGCATTAGTCACTTCAAAGTCTAGAGTGGCACCTATTAAGACCATAACTCTGCCCAGATTGGAGCTGATGGGGGCTTTATTATGTGCTAGATTAGTAAGCTTTGTGAAGCATGCCCTTCATCTAAGCATGAATGCCAAGGTATTTTGCTGGACTGATTCACAGATAACTCTAGCTTGGATCAAGGGTGACCCTCTGAAGTGGAAAATGTTTGTTGCAAACAGAGTCACAGAAATTCAAAGCTTAACTCCACCAAGTTCTTGGCATCACTGCCCTGGACATGAGAATCCAGCTGATTTAGTTTCTAGAGGTGTCTTAGGTGATCAGATTGTATCAAGTAAATTGTGGATGTGTGAACCATCTTGGCTAGCTAAACCTCTTAGTATCAGTATAAAGGAAACAGAATAAATTTGTACAAATGAGGAGTACAAGACTACTGAGGCCCTAGCATGTGTAACTGTAGACCCTACTCCACCTGTGTTTGAGTTTGAGAGGTGGAGTGACTTTAGTAAAGGTCAACGTGTTGTTGCTTGGGTGTTGAGGTATACACATAATTGTATAACACCTGATAATAAGATTTCTGGTCCACTTTCAGCCAAGGAGTTGGATGATGCTAAGGTAAAGATGTTTTATCATGTACAGAGAGATATGTTTCCTCATGATATTAAGGCTCTGCTAAGTGACAAGCCTCTTCCTAAGGGGTCAAAGTTGATTAATCTAGATCCCTTTCTAGATGATAAAGGTTTATTGAGAATCAGAGGTAGACTGGAAAATGCTGAATTGAGCTTTGACTGTAAACATCCAATAATAATTCCAAAATGTCACCTAGCAAAGCTACTGGTCAAGTTTCACCATCTTTTTCTCAAACATGCAGGTGTTTCTACCATTGTATCTACCTTGAGAGAAAGTTTCTGGATTATAGGAATTAGAAGAATTGCTAAGACTGTGATCAAGGAATGTGTAAGATGCCAGAGACATGACTCCAGAGCTTGTAGCCAGCCAGTAGCCCCACTACCAGAACTGAGAGTTAAAGCTGCTCCACCATTTACAGTGACTGGCCTGGATTTTGCTGGCCCTCTGTTTTGCTCTGATTTCCCTATAAAGAAATTTTACATTTTACTGTTCACCTGTGCTGTTGTCAGAGCTATACATTTAGAGCTCACTGACTCTATGAGTGTTGAGGATTGCATGCTTGCCCTACGCAGATTCATTGCACGGAGAGGGCTACCTTCAGTGATGTACTCAGATAATGCCAAAACTTTTGTTGCTTGCAGTGGGCAAATACAGAAGGTTTATGGTCACATATCTCCACACTGGAAGTTTATAGTCCCCCGTTCTCCATGGTGGGGAGGATGGTGGGAACGTCTGATAAGATCTGTCAAGTCTGCCATGAGGAAAACTTTAAGTGTTAAGTATATTTCCAGAAGTGAGCTAGAGACTGTACTACATGAAATAGAAGCATGTGTAAACTCAAGACCTCTCATTTGTGTTGGGGATGAACCTAATAGTGCTCTGCCTTTATCTCCCTCACATTTCCTCATTGGCAGAAATGCTAGTACTCACTCTGAGTTGGACCCCAAACCTTCCTGTATTTCCCCTCAAGATCTGAGGAATAGAGAACATTTGAGAAACCAGACTTTAGACAAATTTTGGAAGAGGTGGAGCTCAGATTATATTTCCAATTTGCCCCCAGTTGTTAAGGGTTTCACTTCAAAATGCTGTATTAAAAAAGGTGACTTAGTCCTGGTGAAGGAGGACAACATTCCAAGGCTACAATGGCCCCTGGGTTTAGTTGTAGATATTTTCCCTGGACAGGATGGTGTTCTCAGAAGTGTAAATGTGAAGACTTCCAGAGGAGTACTAAATAGAGCAGTTCAGAAGTTACATAACTTGGAAGTATCTAGCCATGAGTATACTGATGTTAACGAGGCTGTCCAAGATTTACCTGAAGTTGATGCAGCTGTCCAGGAGTCCTCAGATTCTAGTCCACTTCCTGAGACAGCTGCTGAAACTCGTACTCGCTCTGGTAGGTTTGTTAAAGTTCCTAGAAAACTTGACTTGTAACTTCAGTTGAAGTTCAAGTTGACGGACTAGTATCTGAGGCTGTGTATTGTATTTCGTAAGTGATATGTATGAATAATTTAAGGTTGATGCTTTATACTCAGGAATACAGTTGTCATATGTAATAGGAGTGCTAGACTCCTATGGTGGGGAGTATGTTGAAGTTAGTGAAGAAGTTATTTAAGTTTCCCATGAAAGTACATTTTCTTTAATTACTCCTTCACATATTTTTATAAATCCAGAAGTTTAAGCTGAAATTACTGAATCCATTATTTTCCTTTATTATAATGAATTCCATTTAGTTTCTGTAAATCAAGTTTTGTATTCTTAGTTGAACTGAGATAGGTATATATTTGCCTTTCTTGAGTTTTGCCTGTACAAGTTCCTGTCGTTGAAAATAAACACGATTTAGCAAGAAGAGCGAGACCAAGCCGCCGCCAGCCCTTTCTCTACCCTCCGTTCACCTCCAGATCTTAGCCACGGTGTTGATAATTTCATCACTCACCATCTGCAGTTCAAACCAACATACTCTTATTTCCTCACCTTCCTCGATTATTCTATGGCACTTATAAGCTGTGGATATGTTCCATTGATCACTTCCAACCATTAAAAGTCTACATGAAGCGTTTGTAATCGTTATATTGACGAAGAAAGGCAATTATGTTTGCGATCGGCGGCAAATAGTGAGCTTGGAGTTACAAAACACGACTATTCTGAAGCTATTTATTCTTATTTTTCAATCTCCGACTATCCCACGGTAGTTATAGGCTGTGGGCATCTTCCCTTGATCACTATCATGTATTAGAAGTCCACGGAAAGCTTTTGTTATCGTTATGTTAACCACAAAAGGCAAAGAGTGAGTCAGGGGTGAATATTAGGTATAGTGAAAAACATTGTGCTTCCACATGCCTGCATTTTATTTGGCATTGTCACACACACACACACACACACACACACACACACAACACACACACACACACACACACACACACACACACACACACACACACACACACACACACACACACACACACACATGATCAGTATTTTGTATAAAATCCCCCACTCTCAATTACATTAAGTATTCGATTTGGCATGGAGGCTACAAGATGACGACACTTGTCTGTTGCACGTAGCTTCTCCCAGATGTCTTTCGCATGTGAAATAACATTTTCTTTGCTTCTTATGGCACTTCCGTCCCATTCCCTCGTCATTTCTGCCCACAAGTGTTCAATTGGCATTAAGTCCGGTGACCTGGGTGACCATGGGATCCTGATGACCTCAGGATGCTGCCTGAACCACTGCTCCACCTGTTTGGGGTTGTGGACCGGAGCGTTGTCCATGGCTATGTATATGGGCTGTGGTGCAGGAATGAGCATGGCCCGGACAGTTGGCAGCATGACGTCCTGCAGTATCTGGACGTATTGTCGAGTAGTGAGGCGTTCCTCGATGACAGCCAATTCACCGGGGCCGCTGGCTGACATCCACCCCCACAGTCCTGCTGTAATTCTCCCGCTCCGTCGTGACGGCTGGATGTTCTCTGGTTCATACCTACAATATAAGATTTGTAATTACTCATTTGGTCATACAGTAGGCGACAAATATTGGCCGCATCAGTTGGTAAATTTGCGCGGTGGAAAATATGTGATGGTATAATAAATAAGAATTACTTATTTTAATTTTAATACTGTATCGGTATCGTCTTGTGTCAAATGCATCCCGTCATGCATGAAGAAACACTGTTTATCACCTTTTTGCATTGTGGATGGACTGTTTTCTGCAAACATCGTGAGCTGCAATGTGAATAGCGCTGCTTTTCACGTTATAAAAACAAGAAAATTGGCTCCCGGAGCAAACAACAAAATCTAGTCTATCATTTTATTTTCTTGCTTATTTGACAACTACGTGTGAGTAACGGACGCACTGACATCTGTCACTTGCATGGGTATGTCTCAAGGCCACTCAGTGATCCCATAGACCCCGTAAAAGGAGGAGTTACTGCTAGCGATTATTCGAAATAAAAGAAAATGTGATTTCCCTCTGTTTCCTCTCCTATGAAGTACTATGGGGAGGTAGAGATCAGTGGCGAGTGGTGATATCAGTGCTATTTCGTCACTCCACAAGCTTGGTAGATAACATCCTGTCACGTCTAAAAGTGCATTAGACGTAAAGGAATGCCAACAAAGTATTAAAATTAAGGTAAGTAATCATTATTTTATTGTATGCCATCACATTTGTTCTACCGCATTTGTTTACAGAGAGAGTAGCATTATGATACGGGTGTGTAGTAGATTTTTTTTCTCTTCTATTTTTTCCCTATGTCTGAATCACAAATTAATGCGCTAATCTGTAAATCACTATTACTCAAAGTTAAAGTAATATAGGCTATTAGCAATATTTGTTATAGATAATTCGTATATTAGTACTAACCTGGTGTTGCGTGGACGCCAGCAGTCAAGTTTGCCGTGGTCATCTGAGGCGAAGGTTTTCTCGTCACAGAAAACAACATTACTAGTGGTGGGCAAGTACCGCTAATTTCAGTACCGGTACGTACCGGTACAAAAGACACCGTTACCGGTATTACCGGTACTGTACCGGTACACACACACACACACACACACACACATATATATATATATATATATATATATATATATATATATATATATATATATATATATATATATATATATATATATATATATATATATATATATAAAGACACACGGCCGTCTTCATAATATATTGTGGGTTGCCTTTTAAAACTGATGGGAAATACCTACATGATACCAAACTAACATGAAAAATTCATTCATAATGATATGAATTGAGTGGTATGCACACTAGTGACACTACAACGCACCAGCGGGCAGCGGTACAGACGACGCTTGTGGCAGGCTGGCGGCTCGGCCGGCGGAATGAGGCAGCGGACCAGTGGCACGCGCTGCCGCCCGCCGGTACCGCGATACCGGTAAATTGCCGGTACTGAATGGGCCGCGCGCGTACCGAGACAGTTAACGGTACTGACACCTTACCGGTTTTTCCGGGACCAGTGGCACGCGCTGCCGCCCGCCGGTACCGCGATACCGGTAAATTGCCGGTACTGAATGGGCCGAGGCTCGCGTCAGTACCGACTCCCGAGTCCATTACGACCGAGCGTACCGAGACTGCTGAGAGTTAACGGTACTGACACCTTACCGGTTTTCCGGGACAAGCTCCGTCTTGGGATGAGAGTCAAGCGCGGGCGCGAGCCATGCCGGAAACTGAGTGGCGTCACTGAGTCAGTTATCAATGGGTATTGACCATTGACCACAATTATTTTGTTTATATTATCATGAGTATTTATTTCATTGCCCATATGTATTGTTTGTACATCATATAATTATCAGTTACACACACACACACACACACACACACACACACACACACACACACACACACATACACACTGAGGGTATAAAAAAATCATCGATATGTACATTTTTTTGGTATTTATTTACATATTTTATATATTTACATATTTCACATATTTACATGTTGTAGGTATTTACTTCATATTTTTATTTAGAAAAAGGAGCATATTTACATTGTCATCACTTAAGGCTACGTCTTTCAGATATGAGCTCACCTGCTCTTGAAAATACCCTTTCAGAAGGCACAGATGTAGCTGGGATACACAGAAACTTTTTCACTTGACCCTGCAAGAGATGGAGGAGAGGTGCGTGCTCTTTCCACCAGCACAAAGGATCTTGGTCGCGGGGAATAATTGGCTCCTCTAAGTACCGCCTCATGTCCACATGTCCTCCAACACTTGGTGGTGCTGCCTGCAGACGTGTTTTTACCGTGTCATCATGTTCTCTCCACAAGTCCAACTTCCCCTCTGTGGATGTCTGTGTGACTTGTGAAGGAACAGCTTGTGATGTTGACTCCCTCTGCGTTTCACTTCTACGCATATAGCTGAGGAGGCGGTCTTGTATGCTTGCCAGGTTTCCTTGGTCAGCAAAGGGCAGTTTTTTAAATCTTGGATCCAGCAATGTCGCTGCTCCAAGAAGGAAATTGCTCTCCAGTGATCCAAACTTTCTGTCTAATAGTGTTTTTAGCTCCTTTCCCAAAGCAAATGTTGTGTATAATTCACTTCTTTCTGTGTCATTCCTAGAAGACATACAGCTTCGCAGGGCTTTGATCATTGGTATAACTTTTGATAAGCAGGTTATTTTTTCTGATGAAAGTTCTTTAGTTACTAATTCAAAAGGATGTAGCACAGAGATGGATTTTTTTACAGTTTTCAACTCCTCACTTGATAAGCACATGCTACCTCTCCCAAGCACACACAGGGCTGTGGTAACAGCTTGATGTTGCTCCTGAAATCTTTCCAACATATAGAATGTGGAGTTCCACCTCGTTTCCACATCTATTATTAGTTTCTTTTTCTCTGTTCCCTGTTGTACTTGCAATGCACCTAACTTATCAGAAGCTTTCACACTATGGTGAAAGAATGAGACAATGGCTTTGATTTTGTCCTGCACCTCCTTCACTTCCCCTGTGTTCTTTATTGCGTTTTGAACAACAAGATTCAGTGTGTGAGCAAAGCATCCAATGTGTCCTGTTTTTATGATGTCTTTCACTGCTTTTATCATATTGGCAGCATTATCTGTTACTATGCAATAGACTTTTTCCATCACGTTCCATTCCTCACATATCTCTATCAGTGCATCTGCAATGTTTTGTGATGTGGTCTACCATTAGTCTCTTTGTTGCCAGTAACCTTGACTTCAGCTCCCATTCTGGTGATATGAAATGGCAAGTCACACTTAGAAATGATTTAGTCTGCCTTGAGGTCCAAAGATCAGAAGTGAGAGTGACAAAACTGGCCCCCTCCAATTCACTTCGCACTTGCTGTACTTGATTTTCGTAGAGAAGGAAAATGTGTCCTCATGAGCTCCCTCCTACTAGGAAGAATATAGCGCGGATCGAGCACCTTTACAAATTCCTTGAATCCTTCATTTTCAACCAATGATATAGGTTGCATATCAATAGCTATCATTTTAAGTAGGTGAGAATCAAGGTGTTTTTTCTTTGCTGATTCCGCTGGGTATGCTTGCCTTCTGGTGATGACATTTGCAAGAGTTTGTTGGCGTTGGACTAACCTCCGTGGTGCCGCAAATGTGGCCGTGGATGATCCAGCCTCACCAGGTTGTGATGATCCAGGCTCACCACGTTGCGATGGTCCAGGCTCACCAGGCTGTGATGGTCCAGGCTCACCAGGCTGTGATGGTCCAGGCTCACCAAGTTGTGCTGGTCCAGGCTGTGGTGGTGAATCAGGTCTCTATGCTTAGTTCAGAGTATTCTATGGGATGCTTTGTTCGTATATGTCTCATCATTCCCGACGTGCTTCCCGAATAGGAGAAGGAGTTTTTACATATGAGACATGTGACAATGGTGGGTGATGTTTGATCCATGTATGTCCATGCTGGACTTTTTCTCTTCCGTTTGGCATCCATCGCAGTACATCAGAAGGCACTGTAACAAAAGAAAAAAAAAATATCAAGAGCACACTACTTATTCAAGCTATTTGATAATTTGATTTACTAAACAGATGAAATATTATTCTCGACTTTATCTTAGGTAAAAGAAAATGATGATTCAATCTTTATAAATTATACACTTTATAATATTAATGATTAGAAAATACTGTTACGAATACGAACCTCTTGGTGCTGGAGAGAAGTGGAGTAGCTATTGTGGATTGCTTCTTGGAGTTCTTGCTTTGGCTTGCTTCTTGCTTGCTTTGAGAATAATCTGCCCAGTGCCTCATGCCTATATGTAGGGCAAGGGCCAAGGAGAGACAGGAGGAGGTACGAAAGAGAAAGGACATGCCCATAAACAAATAATTATAGACAGTGAATGGTTAAGGGTCAAAGGGTGACACACCCAAACACATTGTTAGGCATATGTATGGCTGCAGATATTGAATGTGGGTGGGATTAACCCCCTCGCCCCACCCAGTGGACAAGCTGAAACTTGTCGCGCGCGCTCCCACTACGCACTCAATTAACTCATGTTTTCACCCGTTTTCTATGGTCATATGTCTTTATTTTTATGTTCAACAGATAGTAGACACCTCAGTGAACGCTATGGTGGGCTTCGTTTTTGTTTGTGTTGGGGAGGGAAGAGGGCGAAACGATGCATATTTACTAATTAATGAATGGTTAAGGGTCAAAGGGTGACACACCAAAACACATTGCTAGGCATATGTATGGCTAAAGACATTGGAAGTGGGTGGGACTAAGGAGGAGCTAGCGAAACTACGGGTATCTGCTATCTACAAAGCAGAGGGGAGGGAGGAGGGCGAAACGATGTATCTAGTTTATCTATAAGGGTGGGGGGAGAGGGAAGAGGTGTGAATTAGCCGGCCAGCAGAGGGTGTCAGGTGACTGATATTGTCAATTTGTTATCACTCAAGTCTGTATCTGCTCAGCCGCGCACGTGGGGAGCGCCCTTATGTGCTAATCTAGACAGAGGGGGAAATCTTGATAACAACACTCACACAGGCACACAAGTTTTTTCCCTCCCAAATTCTCAGCAATATTATAGGTTAAGAATAATAGTTACGAATGTGGTTTCTGTATGTGTGTGTGTGTATGTGCGTGTGTTTGAGTGTTCGAAAGAATGCTGACGCCACCCTAAGTGTTGACAAGGAGAGAAGGGGAAGCGAGAGGTGCCCGGGGTCCCACCGACAGGCCCAGGGGCACGCCAGCCCCACACGGCTCTTCCCTCGACCCTCAGACACCTCACCGGCCACTGGTTCGCCCGGCAGCGTCCCCCTCAGCCCGCCGCTGGGACCCCGGGCACCCCTCGCTTCCCCTTCTCTCCCTGTCAACACTTAGGGTGGCACACAATGCCAGCCTGGCGTCAGCATTCTTTCGAACACTCAAATACACGCACATACACACACACATACAGAAACCACATTCGTAACGATATAATAAATGTAATAGAATTCGCAACATTACACACAGACAAAACACATTATAACACATGAATATACACAACAATATTGACTGAAGTAAATAATTGTAGTAGTAATCACTCAGGTAGGAGAGCGGGAGGAGGGAGACAGACCAAGGGAACAAGACAGGTCACGGCGCACAATCAGGGTTGACAGTTGACACAGCTGTCCGCCTTATCTGGCC
>NW_026111687.1:1221433-1250615 GCF_024679095.1 Eriocheir sinensis
AAATAATGGTACTCTTGAAAATATATAACGATACTTGCGTGATCGAAAATAAACGTACACGGTGACATCACTTCATATCGCGACTGTACATACAATGCACACGGTGTTAAGAATGGGGCCTATCACAAAGCTATGTTAGTAGGACAAAGGACAAGGGGGAGTGGGTATATTCACATACTTAATATGTATATTTTCAATATTTGTAAATAACGATGTACACCATTCATATAGCATCCGTTACGTTCAATCATACTCAAGCATACGCCAAGAAATTATACCCGTCACCAAGAACATGAAGTAAAGTATGAAGTAAAGCGGCTCACCCAGACACACGAACATCAACTTAAGTATGATAGAAAAAAAACACCAAAAAAGAAAACCAAAGAAGAAAAACAACATTATGAAAAGAACTAAAAATAAAAGAAAAATAAAAGGATTTGAAAAACGCCAATAGAAAAGAAAAGAAAAATGAGTAAAAGACCAATGGAAAACAAAATAAATAAGATAAAAAAAAAGAACGAAAACATGCATCCATATCCCATGAAGTCAAATGGGTGACTGAGTACTGACTTGACTCATGTTGACGCAGTCGGTGTAAACGGAGATGCGTCAAAATGAATCGCATCAAATAACTTGACGTGACGCGACGCGACGCGACGCGACTCGCTTGGTGTAAACGCAGCCTTAGTGTTGTCACTACCTCGTACTGAATCAGGTGGTCGTACGTGGTTGACCATGCGACACCGTTTTTTCTAACCTAACATTTTTTTATTTTTTTTACGTCGTTGCCTGTTGCGCCGGTAGGCATCTTCCTGGTGGGGCCTGATGGTCGGCCCAGCCCGTTCTGGCGCAGGCGAGTGTTTATAGTGGCGCCATCTTGCATTGGCTCATGCTACCCCCCGGAACTCGTTCTTGATTCGCTTGGACGGCTTCCTCTAGAGTCCGGGTTGATGGGTGGTCTTCAGGACAGCATGTGGGTAGTTTTAAGCCACTCGGCGGTGACTGAAAAATCCGAGTGGTAGCGTGGGGATTCGAACCCGCGTCGTCCATCACGCGGTGAATGTGGGCCCAGTACACTACCACTTCGGCCACCGCCTACCCACAAGTTACATGTCAATATCTTTTAAGCTTACTTTATTATCTGCTAGCCTAGTAAATGACAGCGACTGGTATACTGGGAACAGTTTCACTATGTTGATAATCATGGATTTCATATTTGCATAATAACCACACCAGCGATGCTGCTCCTTTATAATTTCAAATGTTAATGCTGGGATCCCACATCCGCGATTTCGCTCTGCAACGGTTGGCGATTTTGAAAATTTCCGAACTCGGCATATACGCTCGACTTCGTAGCGACGTCCCTGCGATTAGTCGCAATAGTCGCGCGACTTGCGGGTGCCGGCCCGTCGCGCGAACATTTTGAAATGTTCAAAAAGTTCGCAGAAAGTATGCGCTCGCATACTCTTGTCAAACACAAGGGGTCACGGTGTATGCGCGCGTATATGCAAGGGACTTTGTACATCGTGCTTATGGCAGCGACGCTGCTTCGGAAAGCGAGATGGCAGCGAGCGAGCGGGAGGGTGTGAAAAACCGTTGGCGAGGGACCCCCCAGTCAGTACGCTCGCACTCACACTGTCCTGCCACACGACGCTACCCTGCCCGCCTGCAAAATAATAGCCTAGTTCCCATTAATATATTATAATAGCATATTATTCATAACTGCTAAATAATAGCCTAGTTTTCATGAATGCAAAATAATAGAATAGTGTTCCTAACTACTAAATAATAGCCTAATGTTCGTGAATACAAAATGATTGAATAGTATTCCTGAATGCAAAATAATAGCCTGGTTTAACAAAAGGCAAAAATATAAGCTAGTGTACACAGGAAAATGCTTTGCTAGACTTCACCGTAAAATTATAATGTATTTATCTTGACTACTTCATTAGCTTATTAGCAAGTTATTACAGATTGTAATACTCTTTCCACTTTCAATTTATTACAGAAGTTGTAGATACGGTATAACATGCAGAAAACCTTACAACATACGAAGGAAATCCAATATTCCTCAAAACAACTTACTTCGTTCCCAGGAGATCACGACTCCCAGTTAAGAACTGAAGTAGAAGCAAGAAACAATAAAGCAATATCAGCGACAGCAAGGGAGGGTAGCACGGGCTACTACTTACTTGAAGCACTGGGTGTTCGTTACTAACCGACGATCAAATTTGAGTCGACACAAGCAACTGGCGATGCCAGATGGGGATTATTTTACCATATTGAAAACCTATAAGGTTGATCAGCCGAAATAATAACCTTAGCGTTAGAGCGTCGGGATATGCAGGGTGCCAAGATTAATTTATGGTTAGTTAGTGTGTGTGTGTGTGTGTGTGTGTGTGTGCCCGCCTATATGGGTCGTACAGCGACGCGCCCTCGACGTTTTCTCGACCATGCGTGCGACGTCGAGCGTTGTCGTGCGGCTAGACGAGGGCGGTCGCTCATAGTCTTCAGGCCCTACGTTCATCGCGAACCGTCGCAACGGGCTTTATTTTCAAAATTGGGTTCCTCTGCGTACAGTCGCGCGCATTCACGCACGGTTTACCTAGACGTCCCGTCGCCTGTCGCCCTCGTGTGCGTATTGGCGAACGCCCATTCCTCGCCATGGGTGCGGTTTTGAGGCCGAATGGGATCCTTAACCATTCAAAATGACCGCTAGGGGTACTCAAGACTGTAATCTCTCTGGATTCAGTTGCCATAGGCACCTGCCAGTTCCTACTTAAAAGGTCAAGACTACTGAAAATATTTTTCCCTTGCCCCAGGCACATTAACAAGTCACCTAAAACGCTACCTATCAGGGTACCTATCAACCTCAGTCACCTCATTTACTTTCCTAAAATCGATGACAGGCCTGAAACTTCCGTCCTTTTAAGGGACTTGGAACAAGGGTGAGCTCCACGGAGATCGGGAATGCTGAATAACACCCTGGTCCAACATACCCTTAACCTGTTCATCTACAATTTGCCTTTAACTATGTGGAAGTCTGTATGCAGGAATGTACACCGGTTTGGTGTCGGATTTAACCCTAATCTTGTGCTCTGTCATATCAGTCGCACCTAAAGGCAAACAGGGTAGGGCAATGCCATCACGATACTGATGTAAAAGCTTCAGAAGCGGGCCCTTAAGCTCGGGATAATCGACCACTTTGACTGAAGAATCGACAAATATGGAGTATGCATCTCATGTGTGGGGGGGCTCCACTCACACAACTTTTCTGGACAGAGTGGAGGCTAAGACTCTTCGTCTCATCAGCTCTCCTCCTCATACTGATAGTCTTCTACCTCTTAAATTCCGCCGCAATGTTGCCTCTCTTTCTATCTTCTATCGATATTTCCACGCTGACTGCTCTTCTGAACTTGCTAACTGCATGCCTCCCCCCCCTCTCGCGGCCCCGCTGCACTCGACTTTCTACTCATGCTCATCCCTATACTATCCAAACCCCTTATGCAAGAGTTAACCAGCATCTTCACTCTTTCATCCCTCACGCTGGTAAACTCTGGAACAATCTTCCTTCATCTGTATTTCTTCCTGCCTACGACTTGAACTCTTTCAAGAGGAGGGTATCAGGACACCTCTCCTCCCGTATTTGATCTTGCTTTCGGCCAGCTCTTTTGTTTCTTTTTTAGGAGCAGCGAGTAGCGGGCTTTTTTTTTATTTTTATTTTCTTTTTTTTGTGTGCCGTTGAGCTGCCTCCTTTGTTGTAAAAAAAAAAAAAAAAAAAAGATGGGGCCTGACATGTCTTGCCGGCGTCGGGTTGACCCGCCGGGCCGACATAGGTCCGCTTTAACTCTAAAGGTTCTGGTGACACCTGCCCATCGAACGCTAATGCGGGACCCAGAAAGACCTCTTGGCCCTGCGATCCCGCTGACGTTTTATACAATAGTCAACCGTATGGCCGTCTCGCTGAGAATAAGAACAGTGGCGTTTAGGCTTTTCGGTGGCGGATGCCACCACCGATGAGGACGCGCTAATATTAGCAGCTTTGTTCTACAACGGCTATAGCGGGAACTGGCGCTCCGTCTTTCTCCTCAATTTGGGTCTTTAACAAAAGGACGAAATCGTGCAACTTGTCGGTGGGGCCGTAGGCTAGGTAGAAATAACTTTTTCGAAACTGGCCGTTGATGACAGCCATGTACATGAAAAATTCCAGAAATTTGATCACATTAGATAAAAACATATTCTCTCCCTTTGCCCAGCCACCAGCTCTCAAATATGAGACCAAATCAGTAGACAACCGATAGGCGTCCACTTGCCCGGCAAAAAGACCTTCACTCTCCACAGATGAACTCAAGTTGGTCACAGCTACATTTACGCCCTTGACGAGGCTGTGTTTAACATTCTCCCCGAACGAGTCCAGAAAATGTGACCGAAATTGTTCATAATCTTTGGTTTGTTGCGGTTCCATAAACGCGCTGGTGTACAAAAGAGCTGAAGCTTCTGTTCCCGGCTTTAATCTGGACCTAATGAAGATTTTACCTCCCGGTTCTGACACAAATGAATTATTCATAACATCCTCGTATTGAAGGATGAAGTCTCTCGCATTGTAATCCGGTTCCTTGCCTGCGAAAGCTCTGACTGATGCCGTAGTCGGCAGAAGTTTAATGGTATTAGTAGCCATTGTGGATTGTTGGTTAGTTAAAATATTACCTTTTTTTTATCATGCGGGTGGGAAGGAGGAGGAGGAGGAGGAGGAGGAACTCTCTCATCCTCGTCGTTCTCTTCCGAATCCTTTACCAACTTCTGATATACCTCGGCCAAAGCTTCTAACTCCGGGTCAGGTTTCCCTGCCATTTAAAAAGAGGCAATAGTAAAATAAGGCTTCATGAGGAGGAATATGGTAAAAGGAAAAGTATTACCGCTAAACTGAACTAAAGGTAATGATCATTCACCGCTGAGTGTGTGCTCACTCGCCCAAGACACTTCCAAAACGCATTAAAAAGAGGGAAAATAATTATGAGTTAATACTTAGCATGATAAAACTACCTTCTCCACTGTGCAACAAAACACACACAAGAAAGGGGAAAATAAAATGAATGACTATACTTAAAATGCGTAGCAATGTTCACAATTCAGGAAAAAAATATTAAACATCCACCTACACTTGAATAAAATTCAACAGCCTAAGGGAAACTAGTTACGGCTCCACACGGAGACACACGCAGCACGTATAAATCACCTGAAATGGCTAAACAAGTGGTGTTAATTAAAATCGTATTAGTGTTGTGTCAGCTACATGCATGTGGATACCATTGAAAATGTTTGGACGGCACCCTTGGCACTCCTCCGTCCTCAGCTGGCTTGCCCACGTCTTTGGCTGGCTTGCCCGCGTCCTTGGCTGGCTTGCCCGCATCCTTGGCTGGTTCGCCCACGTCATTGGATGGCTTGCCCGCGTCCTTGGCTGGCTTGCTCGCGTCCTTGGATGGCTTGCCCGCGTCCTTGGCTGTCGGCCCTCGGGGCCTAGCAGCGGCAAGAAAGGCGGCTGTCGGCGGGCGGTGCCCGGCAGCGGTGAGGAAGGCGGCCGTCGTCGTCGCCTGGCAGCGGGGATGAATGGGTGAGGGAGCAACCACGCCCCTCCAAAGGTTGCCGCCAAAAGTCCGCCCTGGTCTGGCGAAGGTAAGCGCCTACCCACGACAGGCTGTGGCGTAGGCAGACAAGTGGGTGTCTCGGAATTGGTAACGAGACTCCTGGCAGCGGCGCGGTGTGGAGTCACGCGGGCGCCCGCCCCGCGTGACTCCACACCGCGCCGCTGCTGCTCTCGGGTGCGGGTGTGTGCTGACTCGACTCACCGGGGCAGAAAAGGTCGCGGGCTGTGTCAGCGTTCTTGCACTCCCTTCTCTGTCTGCCACTTACACACACTTGCTAATGTTCATATGTTTGAGATGGAGTTATAACACTTCGGAGTTGTTCGTAACCACGCTGCCACCACTTTTGTTAGCCTTTTTATATTATTAGTTTTTATAGTAACTGCGGGTAAGTGTTATGTTTTGTGATAAGGGCACGAACTGCTATCTTTCGTCATGTCCGGTGTACCGTTGCCTGCTTTCTCCATTTGATTGAAGTTGTTGAGATAACACAATAGCCCTTTAAGTTAAGTGATGTGGATTATGTTTTGGCCGAGCGGAACCGTTAAGTTCACTTTGAGTTCACTTAATTTACACACTCTCTCTCTCTCTGGTATATTAAAAAACGTGTTCACTTTTAACTATATTAGCAGTTTTACAGAATAATTACTGTTTTCGTGAGCAGTCGTACACACACCCCGAGCAGTGATCTGCTCGTCACCGCCGCCCAGTGTCTTCTGCCGGCTTCAGTCCGGCAGCAGGAATAATCCGGTGCCAAGGCTTCTCGAATCAGCACCGTTCCCACGGCAAGGAGCACCTCAGTAAGCACCACCCAGCACCTACGTGGTATTAAACATCATGTGCGCGGCACTGCCATGGTGTTGCGACGTACAGTCACACATTCACATGTACATTATAATATACACATTACAAGCACATAGGGAACAAAAAGGTAGAAAACTGAATCCAAGTAAATGCATAACATTAATCAAATTACAAGGAACATGATGAAACATTACCAATGGGAATATACTTCTGGAAGCGATTTATAAAACTAGAAAAAAACAGTCTTCTCTTAATAATCTTCTCTAGAAATACATAATTTTGGATATTATTCAATTATCAATCATCTTTGTTACATACATAACCATGTCTGTTTTTATTTTTTTACAACAAAAGAGTCGGATCAAGGGCAACACAAAGTGTATAAAAAAAGCCTGCTACTTGCCGCTCCCACAACAGAAAATAGTATAGAGTGGCCAAAAGAGAGGTCAATTTCGGGTCTCTTGATACACTTTCTTGAAAGAGAAAGAGAGAAGAAAAAGAGTCATAGGCAAGGCGGCGTGCCCCAGCAACCAGCCAGCAGAGTGGCATGTTGCCAGATGGTGAAATTCGGCACCAGATTAGCAAATCTGATGAAATTTCAGAGCTCCTGGTGAAAATAAATAAAGTTTGGAACCGGACAAAATCTGGTGAAATCTGGTGAAATTTCAGAGCTCCTGGTGAATAACAAATAAAATATGGTGAAATTTCTCATTTCCTGAGGGAACAGTGAAAATATGGAACTGGGAAGTGAATGAGAGTTTGAAAATGGCACTTGCTGCTAGAGTTATCTTGATCTTGAGCTGCGCTACTGCTGCTCTAAACAAACAACGGTGGCTGACCGCTGGTGGACTGGTGCCTGGTGGCAGACTTTCTTCATCTGTGTTATTTAGCAGTGCACCTACAGGTAGACAGCTATACTCATAGGGTTGTGTGTGAATATAAGGCCAAACCTAACCTAAATAACTTTTCTTTAGATTTAAGAGCCATGGAGGGCGATGGGAAAAATAATTTCCCTGGTTCAACAGTGTGTTATCTGTGGGTTCTGGTCTTGCTTTCTGCTAGTTATGCCGCAAGACTTTGCAGACTCATCGAGGAAAATTGTCAGTTTCAAAAACAGTGAATTTTCCCAAAAAGTTGAAGCTGTCTCCAGTGTCTGATGATGTGAAAAGGGCAGAAACTGAGTTATCCTTTACGATGTGCTGTCACTGTTCCATCCAAACAATATGTCACCTGGGTGAAGTCATCAAAAAGAATGACAAAGGGTCCACCCTGGGAAACATTCATCTTCACCGAACAAAGTGTACCACTCTCATAAGTTCTGTCTTGTCCCCATTCCTTACGGCTGAAGTGAAATATGATATTAATGGGAAAATATTCCCTTATGCTTGACGAAACTACTGACATTGCAGTGGAAAAACTCCTGGCAATTTGCGGAAGATATTGTAGTGAAAAGTCTGAAAAATTCATGACTGCATTTTTAGGACTGTACCCAGTAGTTCAGGCAACTGGAGTGGCCCTTTTCCAGGCACTTAAAGACAGTTTCTCAGAGTATGGTCTGTCACTTTCTTATTGTATTGGTCTTGCCTGTGATGGAGCTGCTGCAATGGTTGGGGAAAACTACACTGTCTGGTCGAGGATTAAAGAAGCGTCGCCGAAATGCATACTGAATAAATGTGTCTGCCACTCCTTGGCACTCAGTGTCCAAAAATCATTTGAAACCTTGCCTGCAAGCCTTGGATTTTTGCTTGTAGACATTCCTGGATGGTTTTCAAACAGTACACTTCGACATAATATTATAAGCAGCTGTTTGAAGAAATGAATGATGAACAATATGAAGGAGAATGCAGTGACAAGAACACAGTTAATGTGCCATTTTTAAGCTGTGATACCAAATGGCTGATACAAGGACGCGTCATCAAGAGGCTAATTGAAAACTGGAATGAACTTAAATGCTACTTCAGGTTGGCAATGCAAGAAGGGACACCAGAAGTGATATACAGAGCAAGAATGATTCATGATATGCTTTCTGATGATATTAATTACCTCTTTCATTTTTCTTTCCCCTCTTGTGTCAGAGTTTGAGAAAGTAAATACATTTTTTTTCAGTCAACTAATACAGATCCAGAAGCAATGACAAAGGAGCTAGATATTCTTTATAGAGGACTTAAGTCCAGAGTTTTCAACAAGCATGATGATAAGTTATCCATAACCATGAGTGATTTGAGAGCACACTTTATGAATGAGCTCACACGTTGCTCCAGGGACAAGGAATTAAACATGGCCTTTAATAATGTTGTCACAGGACAGAAAAAACGCTGCCAATACTTTATTCGGGACCCGGTACCGGTACCGGGTGCCGAGTGAAATCATTACAAATCGGTACTGCTCAGTGCCGAGAGTTCATATGACACTATTGGTACTGGGCCGCGCTCAAAGTGTCGGAAGACTAACGGTACCATCAGTACCGTTTGGGTTCCCAGTGCTGGCGCTTATAGGGACACGCTCGCCCGCCATGCTTGGCTGTGTGGTGTTGGGCCCGGCTGTGCGAGTCGCTGCATGTCCGTCTTCCAGCTATTTTGTCCTGCCTGATGTTTCCATCCTCCCGTTCGGCTCCATTATTTTATTAACTTATCTATTAGATAATTTTTCATGTCCGATTTGTTTTTATAGTTTTGCTTATATATATATATATATATATATATATATATATATATATATGTATATATATATATATATATATATATATATATATATATATATATATATTATAATTTCTATCTAAATATAAATATTGTCTTCTTTCAGTGGAGAGAGAGAGAGAGAGAGAGAGAGAGAGAGAGAGAGAGAGAGAGAGAGAGAGAGAGAGAGAGAGAGAGAGAGAATGTCCATTTCACCGAGATACCCACTCAGTCTCACGCGTGTGAATAAGAAATGAGGGACACCATGAGCGACTGGCTAGTATTGGACCCGGTACCGAAAACTATTACCGGCACCGTACCGTATAGCTGGTACCTTTAGTACCGATTCTGGTACCGGTACCTGCCCACCCATAGCCACTGCCAGTCTCGCTAGTCGCGTGGCCAGGAGAGGAAGTGCTGGTTGTCTGCCACACACACACACACACACACACCGGTGGGCGAGTGTCCGTCTTCCCTGACTCTCTTCTTCTCGTTTTTTGGGGGCTTGGTTTTCGCTGGTTTCTTCCTTTTCGTGGTGATTTGGGGGCAAATTCATAATATTTTCTCCTTTTTTTTATTTTCCTGTCCATTTTTTTCATGACTTTCTTTATTCCATTCTTTTGTTATTTTTTTTCAATTTCTTTTCATTTCTTTCCATTTTTGGGTTGAATTTTTTAAAATTTATTTTCATATCTTTCTTTCTTTTCCTTTTTTTATGATTTTTTTTCATTGCTTTCCATTTTTCTTTTCTTTTATGTGATTATTTTTCATGGTTTTCTTTTTGTTTCCTTTTTGGGATGATTTCTTTCATTTTTTTTTTTTCCGGGGATTGTTCCCTTTTCTTTCTTCTTTTGGTCTTTTGGGGGGCAGATGTATTACTTTTTTCTCGAATTTTTGCAAAAAAGTATTTTTATGCTTTTCCTGTCCATTTTATTTGTATTTTTGAGGTTGAATTTTTTCCATATCTTTTCATTTATTTCCTTTTTCCTTTTTTGATCCCCTTTTTTTCAAGATTTCTCTCATTTCTTTCCTTATTTTCGGGGATTCTCTTTTTTTTATCCCCTTTTTTTCAAGATTTCTTTCATTTCTTTCCTTTTTTTCCGGGGGTTGTTCTCTTTTCTTGCTTTTTTTTTTCCCTTTTTTGGCACATTTCTGACTTTTTCTCTACTTTTTGCCCCCCAAAAATAGAACATTGCTTCCTGGGGGGGTATCGTCCACCCTTTATGTCGACGACCTGGCTATCTGGTACTCGGTGTCTCGAATGTTTACCGCAGAGCGAAGACTGCAACATGCCATCGACAGGATATCCAGATGGGAGGAGATGTATGGCTTCCGATTTTTACCTTCCAAGTCGGTTATTATGCACTTCTGTCGCCAGAGAGGCCACCATCCAGACCTGATGTCATCATGTGCGGTTCACGTCTACCTGTCGTGAAAGAACACAAGTTTTTGGGACTTATCTTCGACAGGCGCCTCACTTGGCTCCCACACATAAAAGCCTTAAAGACTAAGTGCATGAGATCGCTCGATCTCTTTCGTGTCCTGTCATGCACTTCTTGGGGCGCTGACCGCACAATACTCCTACGCCTCTACCAGGCACTCATCGGGTCGAGACTGTCCTACGGCTGCAAAGTATACACATCTGCATCAACCGCCGCCTCCGCACACTTGACGCAGTCGAACACGCTGCAATCCGATTGTCAACAGGCGCATTTAGACCATCCCCCATATCAAGTCTTTTAGTTGACGCGGGAGTGCCATTATTGGACCTACATAGAGACGGACTACTAAATAAGTACTGGTACAGACTACAACGCCAACCTAACAACCCTGCATACACAGTTGCCATAGAAACCAGTTTAGATACAATATACAGAAACAAACCTCTCCTACCTCGCCCTTTGGGCGAGGTAGGAGACATCTCACTACCATACTTCCCAATAGCAGTATATCAGGTACCCCCCATCACACCGTTGGTATTTCCAAACACACATTTCTGCCGATATTTTAACTTATAACATTGCAAGCATCTCGACGGCAACTGCTCGACAGCTTTTCCTGACCCACTCAGCTAGTCACGCCACCTCTGTACCAGTATACACGGACGGCTCCAAATCCGATGCTGGCGTTGGATATGGAGCTGTCTTTCCAGACTTTTCCCGTTCTGGAACTTTGCGGTAAAAAATTGAGGCAATAGCAGGCAGAGCTATCTGCAATTCTTTTTAGCAATTCGCGTCATTTTTTCTCAACCTGTTGATACTTCTACAATATACTCTGACTCACAGGCAGCCCTGATTGCAATAGAAGATTTAGGAGCACCCGCCCTATCATTTTATATATTTTTTAGCTGGTTAGTGTTAGCAGAACGGCGTGGGCATCAAGTGACCTTTTGCTGGGTACCTGCCCACGTCTCTGTGCTGGTAATGAGGAGGACGATGGGGTGGCACGGGCCGCTGCTTCTCGTCCTCCCTCACAGTGCGCTCTTCCACTTCGGGATTTGCATCACACCGTGCGGTCTGCACTCAGGAGTGTGTGGTAGCGCAGGTGGGCGGCTGTAATTGCCACGACAAAGATGGGGGAAGTCACGACCAGGGCTGAGCGTCCCTAGTCGTAGTCTCATATTAGGAATCGTAAGAAGGAGACTGCTGTGACGTGCCTTAGAGTGGGTCATACTCGATACACACATGGATTCCTCGTATCCCAAAGACTATAGAAGAAAGACAGGAAGGCTGAACGGAACTCTATGAGCATCCTGGCGTCGGTTCGCTAGATGGCATAGGTGTAATATCGACACCCAGGACCAAGACCAAGACCCCAAGTCTGTTTGTTTATCTTTGACACGTGGAGTACCTGACACGCCTCCGCCTAGGCCACACACGCCTCAGTCCTTACCTCCACCTTCCCCCAACAAGTATGGGAACCTGTGTGAAGACCTGTGGCAAAGATGAAGTGAAGAACTTTACTAAACTAGCCAAAAATTTGTTATGTTGGTATATTCATGGTATGATGTTGCTATATACAGGGTACAATGTTGCTATATTCATCATATAATGTTGCTATATTCATGGTATAATGTTGCTATATTCAGGGTATAATGATGTTATATGCATCGTAGTGTTGCTATATTCATCGTATCATGGTGTTATATTCATCGTATAATGATGCTATATTCATGGTAAAATGTTGCTATATTCATGGTATGATGTTGCTATATTCAGGGTATAATGGTGCTATATTCATGCTATAATATTGATTCATTGCATAATGTTGCTAGATTCATCATATAATGTATAAGGAGTGTAGGAGGAAATCTTATTTACGTGTTCAGTTTTTCAAAGGGTATAATAAATTCGATCTAGGGAAAAATCTTGTAGTTAGGTAGTAGTCAGGTCAAGACGAGAAATGATGGGTTTAAGCTGGGGAAATGTAGATTCAACAAGGAAATGGAAAGAAATTGGTTTTCATAGAAGGTGGTTGATGACTGGAACAGACTTAGTTATCAGATCGTTAGTGCAGAGTAGATAGAGAGTTTCAAAAGAAGACTAGATAAATTTATGGACGGGAAGGAATGGTGGAATTAGTATATTATGTGTAGGTGATGTACATGAACTACCATGTGCAGGTTAAAGAGCCTCAAGTAGCTTTCTTATTTTATTATGTTCTTATGGTCATATTTTGAAAATACCCCTCTGCGTTAGTTTTTTTTTTTGTCTGATAAGTGTTTGCTTCGAGATAGATTTTTCTTGTTGCAATTTTTTTTTTCCAACTCTCCTTTTGAAAATACAGTAGTTCTGCCACACTTAGAATATTGCAAAACTGGGATCAACACACTCACAATAATATTAATGAGCTAGAGGCTATACAGACTAAAGTAGCTAGATGAATCAGACATGATTACAAACATCCTGCATCTTACTGAAACAGGACACTAAATTAGACTGCTTTTTACACATGTTTGCTTTACTCTTCTTCAAGTTATGTCCTTGTGTAAGACAGGTATAAACCAATTTATATGGCCTGGTATTATGTAACTTTTATAAGTGACTGTACTTGTCTATTTGTTGTGTAATTTTCTTTAGTATTCTCATTCCAATATTGCATGAGACCATTGCTTTGTATTACTGTCCGATTATCTTTCTTTACTTTGTGTATTATTATGAGACCAATATGTCTTTATCATATTTGCTTTTGCGTGTGTGTCTGTGTTCATGCATTTTCTATTATGCACAATGCATGCCATGTATCTACATGGCTGCATATATTTGTTGTATATAATTTTCTAGACAAATACAACTGAACTTCACCTTTATAGCATTGTTTCTTTGTCCAAAATACACTAATTAACTTAGTTAAGTAAATAGCCGTTATATATATATATATATATATATATATATATATATATATATATATATATATATATATATATATATATATATATATATATATATAATGTGTGTGTGTGTGTGTGTAAAAATACACCATGAACTATGGTCCTCGCAGTTACCACCCACCACTGATGAAAGATTGCATATAATAATCATATAATACATAATGAATGATGAAAAAATATATATTGTTGATACATAATGTCAAAAATAAGATCTACGCATATGATACAAACTACAAAGCGATAAGGTCACAAGAAGATGAAGAGGAGACCGTACACCTGCAGACGACGTACTTGATATAGTTTGGCGTCGGCCCAACAGATGGCGCTGCTGGTCTATATCTGCCTCACATTTTCTTTATCGCTTTTAGATAGAAGCTTTCCCATCTTCCTTCTATAGTCTTTGCTCGTATCCAGGGGAGTTCAGCCCTACTGTGATGACTGTTTGGTACCCCTGACTGCCTGGGACTTACTGGTCGAGTGCCCTAGTCTGGGGGACCTGCGAGAGCGATACCTCCCTCGGTGTCTGGGTGGATATGGGAGCTTATGTCTCTCTCTGGTGATGGGGGAAAAGACTCTCTCCATGGGGCACGATGTGTATGGCTTCCTACAGGAGGCTGGCGTCCTCATCCTCCTGTAGGTTTTATTGACCTTTTATTGTTGTTGTTTTATCGTGTTTAATTTTTAACCTTTTTTTACAATTTAATTAATTATTTCACCCTGTTTTTAATTCATTTAATTATTTGGTATAGTTTTAAGACCCTAATAATCATCATCATCGTCAGTGGATGCTATATTTTTTTACTTAATTAAAAAGGCATTTGATATTGTTAACCATAGATTGTTACTTAGGATGTTAGCTAGCAGTGGGGTTGAACGTTGTTTGCTGGGTTGGCTGAGTGATTACATGGCTGGAAGGGAAATGGAAGTGGTTGTGCATGGTGGTGAGAGTTATCTAGTTGAGGATGGTAGCGATGTCCCACAGGGTTCAGTGGCTGGTTCCTAGCTGTTTCTTATCTATATCAATCATGTTGTTTTTTATTTAAATTGTAAATTTTGTCTCTTTGCAGATGCCAAGTTATTTCAGTTCCCATCTTCATCTGCAGAGATATATTAACCTATACTTCAATACAAGTAGATTTTGGGGTTTGTCTTTTTCAATTAGCAAAAGTGTTAGAATGAACTTTTGTAGAAGTTTTCAATGTGCACCTGTTCTCTTGCAGTACTTAATTGGTGAGCAACCCATTTTAGATGTGACAACTACAAAGATCTTGGTGTCAGGATTGATTCTTTTCTCATGTTTCATCTTCATATGAGAGAGATTGCAAGCAAAGCTAATGGCATAAGGAATAGTATTCTTAAGGGAACTATTTATAGAACTCCAGATCTTATATATGAATCGGTGGTCTAAATCTACCTCACGGTACATTTGCTGGGTCTAAACATGGTGCATGGAGGAGGAAAACTTTCCAGTTTGTACATTTTACATTACCTTCTGAAGGCTGCCATGTCATTAATAATAGACATACAACCTTCAAAATCACGTCAATCATCTCAGTTATAAAATTCTAGTTTATCGTTGCCGCCTCGATATTTTACGGACCTGGAAATGAAATTTCTCCAAAGCTGCCACTTCTAATGTTCCCATACACCAGGTTAACACTCGTATGTAATCGATTTTTAAAACATTCCTGTCAGAGCAAAAACTAAAAATTAAGGTAGCCGACATGAATATAATGAATAACGCAAAAATACATCACATATTGGTGCCCAGTGATTATCGGATGAAAGGGAAAGCCGAAATAGGAAAAAAAAATGTAGGAGCTGTCCGTTACGTGCCAAAAAATAAAAGCATTATTTTTGCACGAGAAAATTATATGTGCATACTTTAAAATAAAAAAAAATAGGTTTGGAGTTTCGGAACTAATGTAGCAGCGTGATGCAAGTTTAGGACCGATTTACACTTGTCGAGTCTACGTACACCTGCCTCAAGGGGCTAAAAAAAATCATGGCAACCTGTAAGACATTTAAGTAAATATCGGCCCAGAGAAGCGATATTAAGTGTACTTATACAAAAAAAAAGCAATACCTTCTGCTGCTAAAATGGAATAGGTCGAAACAATACAACGGATAACACAAACGATCTAGTTTTTCGGGTTACAATAACTTTTCATAAAAAAAACGGTGTACAGTGTTGTAATTTGTATTAATATAAATGTCATCTTCAAAGTATCTGAGAATCAGGGCGAAATTCGAAAAAGAAACACATGTGGCAGTGTCGAAGTAACTTCACTCCATTTTTTTTTTCTCCAAAATCAATACAAATCAGAAATAAATAGGATACGTCAAAGAAATCGTTTTTAGATGATTCTAAACTTTAGACCACGCAAAAAACACTTTTTTTTTCCGTAAAAAGTCGAAAAACTGATTTTAGATTATTAAATCAAAAGTAATGTAGATAATTACAGAAGTAATGTAAAATGACGCTGTATACTAAGGTTATATTGACGAGAAAAGGCAGTGTTAATATTTTTTAAGAGAAGGTGTTGCCACTATGCACGGTTCCATTAGATCCAGCGGTTATGGCTGTAGCGACATTAGGACCATTTGCTCCGTCCCGCGACAGACTTATCTTCCAAAAGTGAGACCTTTTCTCACTTGGGATTCACGTGACAATTTTTTTTTTTTAAATGGGCTTAAGTAGCATCGAAAAAGCCTCACCTCCAGTCCGAGAACTAACAAGCCCGGGTGAGATAACACTCTTAGGGGTCGCTACCTCATGTGAGAAACTCGTGTTACTTAAGGAATCCCACCCCCACCCCCCGCCCCCCAAAATCGACGAAAACTAACCCGTCTGAGTTACGGTCTAAACCCAGCTCACGTTCCCTTTTTATGGGTGAACAATCCAACGCTTGGTGAATTCTGCTTCACAATGATAGGAAGAGCCGACATCGAAGGATCAAAAAGCGACGTCGCTATGAACGCTTGGCCGCCACAAGCCAGTTATCCCTGTGGCAACTTTTCTGACACCTCTTACTTAAAACTCATAAAGTCAAAAGGATGGATAGGCCCTGCTTTCGCAGTCCGTATTCCTACTGAAAATCAGGATCAAGCCAGGATTTGCCCTTTTGCTCTACGCAAGGTTTCTGTCCACGCTGAGCTGGCCTTAGGACACCTGCGTTATCGTTTGACAGATGTACCGCCCCAGTCAAACTCCCCACCTGATAATGTCCTCGGAGCGGATCGCGGCGGGCGCGAACGCCCGGTCAGGCTAACGCAAGGCCGAAACCAAGCGCGCCCTCCCTTCCGCCGCTTTAGGCTAGAAACAGGAGGCAATCCCACGTGGGGAAGCTCCGATTCCGTCTCACCGAGTAAGTAAAGAAACGATCAGAGTAGTGGTATTTCATTGTCGGCCGCACGGAGCAAGCCCCTGATGTGACGACCTCCCACTTATACTACACCTCTGATGTCTCTCTACAAAATCAGACTAGAGTCAAGCTCAACAGGGTCTTCTTTCCCCGGTGTTAGGCGCAGGCCCGTTCCACTGCCTGTGGGATCGCTAGATAGTAGATAGGGACAGTGGGAATCTAGTTAATCCATTCATGCGCGTCACTAATTAGATGACGAGGCATTTGGCTATTTTTTTTACTCTGTGCAAATTTTCTAATTCATAATAGAGTTATTAATTTAATTATATTATTATTAATAATAATATAATTTATTTATTTTAGCTTTTTAATTTTTTTTTTAAATTTTGTACTATTATTTATTTAATTAATTATAGCGTTGGATAATCAACAAAGTCTAGCGCGGCTAGGGCGTTGCTGTGTGGAAACGCAGCGCCCAACATTTACAGTTGGTACTATCTAAGTACAACGCCGAAAACGCCGAAAGAACAGAGGTGAGGGATTTTTGCCTCTATTATAAATCATGTGGGGACTGCTAGCCCCAGTTCAGCCGGGGTGGTGAACCACCCCCCCACTTGTTTTCGTGAACTCTCTATATATGTTGAGCCCGCCCTCTAGGACTCGGGCTACGAGGACTTGCGCAACCCGAGACCTTTCTAGATATGCACTGTGGGGCGGGCTAGGATACCCCTCCAGCTCACAGTGATGGTAGAGAGACAGAAGGGATACCCTGTTGTGGACTGGACCCATCGCCTGATGTCAGGAGCATCATAGTAGGCGAATTTTCTTTGGTGTGCACTGTTCAAATCCCCTGCAGCCGCATCAGTGACCACCTGAACATCTTGCACCACCGAGCCCCAGTCCTCGCGGGCGGCTACGATGTCGGGGATGCGGGTTCCCGCTGTGGTTGGTATAGCTGGTTCTTTGAGAACCTTGAAACCCGCATCCTCAAGCCTGCCCGCTACAAAGTCGAGTATTCGGTCGTGGCGACGAGTACGAGCAACCTGGACCGCAGGACAGCGCTGCATTATGTGGCCCAGGCTCTCCGGGTGTCTGCGGCAGAGGTCGCAGTTGACATCGTCCACCCGCCTCCCCCTCGCGAGTCGGGCTTTCGTACTGAGCAGGTTGCCCCGCAGCTTCACCGACGGGAGAAATCGCCCCCTTTGAGGAGAAGTGTACCGTCTTGTATCCAGTTGCTTGAGGCAGGTGTGTCTGAGGCACCTCTTAGCCCCGAGCCATCGACTGCCTCGTGCAGCTGCCTAAACCACCTAAACTCTCAGCCGCCTTCCTCAAGCGTGGTGTACTGCTTGGAGGAGGCACCTGCCCACTGGGTCGCACGGCGTGCTGAACCACCGGGTCGCTGGAATCTCTCAACCTCTGGAGAAGATCCTCCTTGAGGCGAGGCACCCGTGTGGCCAGACTGGGTATGCCCAGTCCTCCGTCCACTTCTGCCGCATGGAAGAACCCCAGGGGGTTATTCATCAGAAGGTGGAGGTAGGACCGGACTGCCGTCTGACGGTCCGGTCTATACGGCCTAGCTGGCCGGCCGTAGCCGTCATGTTTACCAATGGGTACAGTAACTGAGGGATAATGATCTTCGTTAAGCCCCAGAGCTTTTGCTGGGGCTTTGCCGGTGCTTTTATCAGTCTGACAAGCTTGCGCACTAGGTCTTCGTGCGCTCGGAACGCCGAAGCCCCTCCGCTGGCGCCCATCTGAACACCCAGGTACTTGTAGAATTCCCCGGGTGCCAGAGCTTGCACAGGCCTCCCCGTGATCTTAAAGGGGGTTGTTTCTTGGGCCCATGTTCTTTTCTTCTCTTCGGCTACTATGCCGAGAGTGGCGCACTTGCCAATTCCGACTTCAAGCCCCGAGACCGCCCCAGCCTCTGTTAGGCGATCAAGGGCGGCCTGGAGACCGGGGCGAGTCGAGGCAAAGGCGAGTAGCCAGGGCCCAGTCTAAGCATATGTTAAAAAGATAGGGGTTGAGGAGATTCCCCTGCAGGACGCCCCCTTGGATGTTAACGGGGTCGCCTGCGTCAATTTCGGTAGCTGCCGACTTGTACATCTGACTGATATACTCGATGAGCCTGGATGGAAGTGCCCATCTCCTGGCGGCAGCATTCAGGGAGGGGTGGCTCACCGAGTCAAACGCCTTCTTAAAGTCCATCCACGCAACAAAGACGTTCGAGGGTTTCTGCTGTGCTGCCTTAACCACCGCCTTTAAAACTGCATGCCCTCACGAGAGTACCACCGGCGGCCTCTGGTCTTGGTGATGGGCGAGGCCGCTCCGGACTGTTGCGTAGTGTTCGCAGACAGTCCCTGTAGGCCCGGCTTTTCCGGTGGCATTTGATGCCTTCTACAGATCGGTGGGAGAGAACCTGCGCCTGGATCTCACGGCACAGGTCCACGATCAGAAGCCCGCCGTGGGACACTTCGAAGTTGGCCATCAGCCAGTTCTCTTCAGGGTCCCATCGGGGCTTCGGCCGTGACACTATCTCCGAAGCAAGCGCCGCATGAAAGGTGTCAGGGTGTGCGGAGCGTTGATGGAGCCTTCTCCCTGTATATGAGGGGAAGGTTTCTCCGCACTCGGGACAGGTAGGGGAGCGGTCTTGGCCCCAACCTACGCCAGCTTCCGCCATCCTGGGTTTGGAGTGGCGGAACTGTAATCAGGGGAGTGATGGTAATAGGGCGGAGATCCCCTGGTGCCGATGGTTTTGGCACTTTGGGCAGTAGGATGGTCCTGCCCTTGACCCAGTTAGGGGAAAGAGCCCCAAGCCAGATGCAACCGTTGACCACCCAGCTAAGCCTAGCCGTCCCGAGCCTTGTCAGGTCGCTAATGGTGCGACCATCGGGGCCAGGCGCCGATGCTTTGGGAGTGGCCTTCAGTGCCGCCGCTATGTCCTCCTCCGAGACGGCGCCCATCACGGATGGACTGACCCGTCTTACGGGATCCGGACGGCGGCGGTCCTCCGGACTCGGCCGACTGAACAGCCCCCTCCAGAAGGTATGAGAACCCTCTGGGAGGGCCGGGGTGTTGAGGAAATCCTACCCACTGAGGATCTTCTTAATCACCCGGCCTCTATCCCTCTTATACTGGGCCTGAAAGGCTGCATAACTCTTCCTCCGAAACCTCGATGGACTGAGGTTACTGTGGTGCTCCGATGGGGGTGGAGCACCACGTGGGGGGCGAGGAGGGATCCAGGCATCAAGTTGTGCCTGGTTGTCGGTCAGATTTCTTGGTATCGGGACGGAGAGGCGCTCCGAGGCTGTCCTAACGGATTCTTCCAAGGCGCTCACCACTGCGGCCTCGTCGTCCTCCGCAGGCTCAGCCTCTTCAGCCTCTCCGTTATGGCGTCGCGCAAGGTGTTTGCCTGCCTGGTAGACTACCTCCAAGTCGGAGTCGGAGTCGTCTCCAGGCAGGGGCGCAGCTACCGGGGTTAACCCTACTGCGGGGTCAGAGTTCCCCCCGGATCGCTCTTCAGCTTGCTCCCTCTCTCTCCATGCCCTCACGAGAGTACCACCGGCGGCCTCTGGTCTTGGTGATGGGCGAGGCCGCTCCGGACTGTTGCGTAGTGTTCGCAGACAGTCCCTGTAGGCCCGACTTTTCCGGTGGCATTTGATGCCTTCTACAGATCGGTGGGAGAGAACCTGCGCCTGGATCTCACGACACAGGTCCACGATCAGAGTCCCGCCGTGGGACACTTCAAAGTTGGCCATCAGCCAGTTCTCTTCAGGGTCCCACCGGGCCTCGGTCGTGACACAATCTCCAGAGCAAGCGTCGCATGAAAGGTGTCAGGGTGTGCGGAGTGTTGATGGAGTCTTCTCCCGGTAAAGGAGGGGAAGGTTTCTCCGCACTCGGGACAGATAGGGGAGCGGTCTTGGCCCCAACCTACGCCAGCCTCCGCCATACTGGGTTTGGAGTGGCGGAACTAAGTATTGCACTAAAAGCTGACGTTGTAGAGTGACTGTTTAGTCACACCGATATGCGTAGTAACACGCAGGGGTAGGCGGGTAATACCGCTCTCGGTGCGTCCAGCGGGGACCACGGGGAGGCCAGTCACAAACGGTAACTATGGTTCTAGTCTAGCCCAGACCTCCTGGGTTCAACCTACGTGCACTCTTCGGCAACCGCTTCAGAGTCATAGTTACTCCCGCCGTTTACCCGCGCTTGATTGAATCTCTTCACATTGACATTCAGAGCACTGGGCAGAAATCACATTGCGTCAACATCTATCTCCGACCATCGCAATGCTTTGTTTTAATTAGACAGTCGGATTCCCCTGGTCCGTGCCAGTTCTGAGTTGATCGCTGGGCGCCAGCCGAAGTGGGTTTGGAGCGAGGGACGACTGCTGCTGCTACCTAACCGGCATAAAGCCGGCGAGAGAGAGAGCCGGAGCCCCCGCGCCCACGCAGCCTAGCGCGTTCCACGGAAGGGTCGGAGACACGCCGGTCCGAGCTCTCGGCACGAGTGGCGAGAGGGCTAGAGCCGCCACCGCGAAATGCGAGCCGTCGCACGCCGGGCCGTTGGCCCCACCTCGCATGAGCGTGTCCCGCCTGCGACCGGCGCTGCGCGAACCCTGCGGTGATTCCCCAACGCGCGCTGCCCCGCCGCGCCGGCTTTAGCGCGGACGGCGGAGTGGGACCGGAAGAGTTTCCTCTGGCTTCATCCTGGCCAGGCATACTTCACCATCTTTCGGATCCTAACATGTCTGCTCATGGTACTTGCCGACAGCACGCGTGCTTGGCCACTCCGGACAGAGCAGGATCGGAAGGCAAAACCGCGCGGGACGAACCCGGATGAAAGCCGAAACCCCCACCCGAAGCCCGCCTGACGCGCGGCACGCCAACCGAGAGCCCAAGCAACGCCGGCGAGGCCAACAACAGATTTGCACAACGGCGTCGAATGGCAAGTCCCGGGCCTGCGCCCGCCTGCGTACAAACACCTCCCGCGAAGGAGACGGACCACCGTGCGCACCGAGCACCCGCGAGGCCGGAGGTAAGCGACGGAGGAAAGGGACTCACCCCGCGCACAACCCTCGACCCCGCTTTGGGATGGGAAACTCGGCGGCAGCGGCCGGTCGGGGATCGGCCCCGGAGGACGCCGATCGAGGCTCGAAGACCCCGGGACGCCCCCCCTTTCACTTTCATTACGCCTCTGAGTTTAGTGCTCCCAATGACTCGCACACATGTTAGACTCCTTGGTCCGTGTTTCAAGACGGGTCGGGTGGGTCACCGACCTTTTGCACGCCGAGAGAGGTTTTGCCCCTCTGCTGCACGGTCGTCGCAGGGCAGCCAGGACACCAGAGGTTTCCCCCTTCGACCGCGTAAACGCAGACGTCGGGGTACCAATCCGCCTGGGCCTTCGACGTCCCCAGCAACGGGTCGTGGCGACCTACATCACGAGGGGAAATACGCCCGCCGGCGCCGGCTCGGACGTGGGCACGCCCAAGGGTTCCTGGGTTGCATAAGCGAATCCCACATCGTCTCCCGAGGCAGAGACGTCGGAAGTCTGCTGATGAGAGTCGGCAGCGTCCGACGTAAAACAAAAATACAACTCTTAACGGTGGATCACTCGGCTCGTGGGTCGATGAAGACCGCAGCAAGCTGCGTGTCGGTATGTGAATCGCAAGAATACCAGATACATCGACAAGTCGAACGCACATTGCGGCGGCGGCACTCTCATGTGATGCCGTCACTCCTACACGAGGGTCGGATATACATTCCATGCATCGGCTATGTCAGCTATGACATCGACCGCATTGGGTAGTTTCGCCTGTTGCTACTAGCGGGCGTTCCCTTAAGGCCATGAATGGTTACCGGCCGCGTCACGTCTCTGACGCGCGCGTACGTCGGTGACACGGAGCTTATGGACACAGCGGGGAGGAGGAGGAGGAGGAGGAGATGGTCTCCTCGGGACTTGGGTCTCGGGGCTGCCTCTTCTTCTTCCTCCTCGTCTGCTGTTGTCGCTTTCCGTGTCCTGTCTCGTTTCGGAACCCCAACGTGTGCCGCTATGAGTCGGACGGGCTAAGGTGGCTCTGCTTCGCGTGATAGGCAGGAGAAGGCGACCGGGCCGGTTATTCACTGGACTAACCCGGATCACCCTACCTCTCCTTGCTACGAGCAGACGCAAACAACCGCGGGACCACGTCCCGCGTGTCTGTGTGCACCACCACCGCCGACTAGCAGCCATTATTCAAAATAAAAGATATGGTAACTGTTGATTTACAGTTTTTTATATTCATACTCTTATACAACAAAGAAAAGCAACTAGTTTGTGGTAAGCACACTGGAAATTGACTTGGGAAACTCCAAGTGAGGGAGAAAATAATTTCAAATTGATCTCTAGATATAGTATGAAAAATATTTTTTTTTATTATATATAAATAAGTTTCACCCTAAGAATAATGAAAAACAAAAATATGTATGCACGAACATTACTAAAATATGTCCAGCAGCAAATTTAACTCTGGAAATTCAACAACTTTGCTGTGTGACATACACTAAAAGCATGTACACTCACGCATGGCGGAAAAAAAAAAAAAAATCATTTGTGAAATTATTTTCATGGCACCTTAAGCCCCAAATACACTGCCGAATTTTGGCCACGAACTTGACGCCGAATCAGTTCGTAAAAAAATTCGGCGACCGGTTCGCCGACATGACCAAGGTTCTTACAGGTCGTGACCATTCGGCGACATGTCGGCGAATGCTCAAGATAGTTCGGGGACAGTTCGGAGACATGTCGCCGACTATTCGGCGTCCATGTCGCCGAGCTCAAAATCTTAAATTTTAACGTTTTTTTTTGTCTCGGAATAATTGGCGACAAGTCTCCGAATTGTCTTCGCATGTCCCCGAAGTGTAGGCGACATGCCGGAGACAATTCTCCGACAGTGCCAAGATTTCTGACAGCTGATCATCTGATGCCCCTGTGGCATAAAAAATTTACACTTTATACAGATGCCTCAGCCCTAGGTCTTGGTGCTGTTTTGATGCAACCGGACACTCGCGGTAAAAATCGCGCTATTGCGTACGCAAGTCGTACTTTAAACCAGGCTGAGTCGAACTATTCAGTGACCCATCCGGAAACCCTAGCGGTTGTTTGGGCTCTTAAACGTTTTAGAGATATTATCATTGGCTATCCTATCACTGTCTTTACGGACCATGCGCCAGTCACCGAACTTTTTAAGGGTAGAAACCTTACCGGTCGACTCGCACAGTGGCACCTGACCATCCAGGAATCTGGGCCACTCTTTAAGTATTTACCTGGACGCGCGAATGTCGTCGCAGATTCACTGTCTAGAAACGTACCTGTTGACTCAGTGGCAGAAACACCAACTGAAATTGAAAATTTCACTCTAAAGGATTTAGCAGCAGCCCAGCGTCGACATGACGTTTGGGGTAAAGTAATTTACGCTCTGGAGTCGGGTGATGAAACAAGTCTCCCGCCACTACCTGTGTCTTTTTCACAATTGTTCTTGTCACAGGACTACGTCTTGTGCCGCTACTGGCCCCGTAAAAAGGAGGCTGTCGCACAATTTGTGATACCGGAGTGTTATGTACCGGCGGTGCTGAACTTAGTTCATAGCGCGGTGATCACTGGTCACCCGGGGAGGGAACTAACATTAATAGCAAACCGAGCGGTCAATTTTTGGCCAACTATGCATGTAGATATTGACGCGTATGTGGCTAAGTGTGTCAAGCGTCAAGTGTGCCCAACATAAAGGGACGGTGCCTAGGCCTGCGCCGGTCCTAGAACACCCGCCCCCTGACCGCCCTTGGGATGTAGTTTCTATTGACTTGCTACAGCTTCCCGCCAGCCACCAGGACTCTAAGTATCTCTTGGTTTGTGTAGATCACTTGTCGCGGTACGTTGTGTTAGCCCCGGTGAAAGATAAATCTGCTAAGTCCACTGATCATGCCCTAATAACTCATCTAATTTGTCCATACTCCACACCTAGGGTGTTGTTAAGTGATAATGATACCGAGTTTCGAAATCAACTTTTAGCAGAAATATGCAAACAGTTTGGCATTACACAAAGTTTTACAGTCAATTATCACCCAGCCAGCAACAATCTTGTTGAACGCGCTAAAAGGAAGATTTTAGATGTCTTGCGCCCGTTCGTTAGTGGACTAAAGCATACTTGGGAGGACTGGCTAGCATATGTTGCAGCAAGCATAAACAGCCGTGTTTGTGATTCAGCGGGACAATCTCCCCACTACATAATTTTGGGGGTTGAGAAGAAACTCCCATATGACCTGCTTAGTAGTTCTCATTCACCTGTATATAATGTAGATGATTATTCTAAGGTTCAACTCAAAGTTTTCACAGATATTCATAAAAACGTCAGAGAGAGACTACAGGCTACACCTGAAGCTATGTGCTTGCAGCAACATCAGCGTTTCGCCCCTGTTTCCTTGAAAGTGGATGACTTTGTTATGCTTCGAGTCCCAGAGAGACATACAAGTTTTCCCCTAAATTCGTGGGCCCCGCCAGATAGGCAAGTAGGTGGTCACAAATTTGAACTTTATGACTTCATTTTTAATTCATATGAAATTGTGCATAGTGATCGCCTCAAAAAGACAGACGTCAAGCCTAAGATCCTTGATTCGACTTTAGTTGAACCGGCGAGAACCGCCTGTTTGCCTCAGCCTGACGATGATTTGTCTATCTTTCCACCACACGACTATAACCTGCGTCCTCGCAATTACTAATTTATGTTTGGTTCCTGAGCTTTTGCCTGCATCTTTTTCACGCGAGAGGGGAGTGCTTGAGTAATACTTTTCACTCTTACTTACAATTTTCTTTTTATTGCTGAGTTGATGTAGGGCAGTGAGTCTCCTTAGTTGTTTGGAACCGTAATAATCGAGGGTGTAGACCAGTGGTTTTCAAACTATTTAGTATGACGGCACACTAAGAAACAACTAATATTTTTGCGGCACACCTGCCATATATATATATATATATATATATATATATATATATATATATATATATCTATCTATATATATATATATATATATATATATATATATATATATATATATATATATAATAATTAGTCACCCTTGATGAATATAAATTACACTTTACAGTAGTTTCATTAGATTATGTACACAAATCAAAATCCCACCCAAATTTTCGAGGCACACCAAGGAGATAATGGCGGCACACGAGTGTGCCGCGGCACACACTTTGAAAATCACTGGTGTAGACTAACATAGGGATAGGTACTTATTAACCTTGAACCTCATGTGCTTCTGCTTGAACCATACATTTTTCTCTGCAAAGACAAACTTAGCTACACTTGAGCAGATGAAGTCCCTAACTTTTATTGTAACTAACATGTGCATATCTGTCAGCTTTGGAAGAATGCAGACAAGTCTTACTTACGGGAATTATTTTTGACGTCAAAGATATCAGTCATCCACGTTCGTTACGATCGGAGGATAGGTGGACATTTGCCTTTTTTAATTTGATGTTTATTAATGCTGGAATTACTTTAATCAATTATGCTGGATTTATATATTTCAGTGAGATTTGTTACAACGGTGATTTCCCAACTTGGTGACAGGATTTTTTTGTACAGTACTGTAGATGTTACAGTTAGATGTGTCCTGTGAGCATACGATGACCTGATGACCAATTGTAACAGTAAGTTTCCCACTAAGTCCATAAATCACTCGACTCAACACTAGTCCCAAGGAGTCATTTCAAAGAAGCACGGATCACTGAAGCACAGTATTTAATCAAGTGCAGAATTCCAGACAACAATGTTGCACCTACCTAGAGCCATAGCTTTAACATAAGCTACAGGTCCCTAACTAAAACCACCAACCTTACAACGTAACACAAAACATAGACAGAGCGCCAGAGACGAAGCACCAAAGCCCAGTGTGCCGGTAGAGAGAATGTCGGCTCACCCCCGCCGCCCAGCGAGCATTCCTCCCTATGCACATGTGCGCCTGCGTGAGGAGCATCGAATGATAACTACTCAACCCTCCAACTACTAACAAGGAAGTTACCCAAGTGAGGGGTATGTAACATAGACCTGAAAAACGGAGTATCAGGAGTTAGTGGTACTGACAGCCGATGCTTCTAAGGCTCTCCAGACTTGTCCTTGTTATCACATTGTAACTATTAGGAGACTCTACGGATAACTTTACCTCTTTTCACACACCCTCATCTATTGTTGTAGACTCCGCCCGTCTCAAAGGCGTGCCGAGGGTAACGACACTGGCAATTGATTGTCACGCACCGGATGAGTGTTTCTCTGCGACAGTTTTGTGTCAAGGTGTGACTCGAAGGCTCAATTTGTAGCAGATCTCCTTCAAGGCTTTTTTTTTTCATTTTTCTTTTTCCAATTCCAAATAGCTCCATTACCATGTATCCTAATGACAGTTTGGTCAATTTATTTTTTTCTAGGATGTATCATGTAAATAGTTTTTCGAGCTATTATTTTGTTTTCTCGGAAGAGTACTGAGCTTCCACGTCCACGACTCTAGCCCTGTTTACCTCAACCTGTATGTACTTTACCCATTTCTTGTTACTTCTATGATTATTTTTATTATCATTGGCCTTTCCCGATGTTGTCTCGTTAGGCGGGCTCTGATTTGTATATAATTCTTTAAAGCAACTATAGCAAGACCTCGCTTGGCTAGCACACATTGCGCAACTTTAACATTGATAGGTACACTAATTTTAAAGGTCGGGTGAGTCGCCGGGTCGCGACTTTTAGGTTACCGAGCGATGTAATGGGTATATTATAATGTACATGTGAATGTGTGACTGTATGTCGCAACACCATGGCAGTGCCGTGCACAGGATATTTAATACCACGTAGGTGCTGGGTGGTGCTTACGGAGGTGCTCCTTACCGTGGGAACGGTGCTGATTCGACAAGCATTGGCACCGGATTATTCCTGCTGCCGAAATGAAGCCGGCAGAAGACAGTGGGCGGCGGTGACGAGCAGATCACTGCTCGGGGTGTGTGTACGACTGCTCACAAAAACTGTAATTATTCTGTAAAACTGTTAATATAGTTAAAAGTAAACACGTTTTTTTTAATACACCAGAGAGAGAGAGTAGATTAAGTGAACTCAAAGTGAACGTATCGGCTCCGCTCGGCCAAAACATAATCCACATCACTTAACTTAAAGGGCTATTGTGTTATCTCAACAACATCAATCAACTGGAGAAAGAGTGTTTTTTGACTGGACAAAATGTAGAGTAGTAAGCTACTTTTTAAAGCTATATGCTACTCTTGGGACTACATTCCATAACATAATATCACGTAACATAGCCTAAACTTAAAACCTATCCTAACCTAAATTCGCATATCGGTGAAATGCGCGGTTTATGTATGGGGTCGAAAATTTCTAAATGTAAGGATTTTTCACTATATCACCTTCTTTTCCTCACCGAAACACAGGTTTCTGAGGCTACTGACAGCAATCTCTACTCATGCTAAAAAGTCTTGGCTTAGTCACGCTTGTTCTCGTGCTGTCAAAGATAGAGAGGTAGATCACAAAAGGTACCACAGCCTTCGAACTCCCGCTAACCATAATCTTTACATTTCTGCCCGGAATCGTGCAAAATCTATTCACCGACTTAACAAAAATTCCTTCATTGATAGAAAATGCCAAAACCTTGCTTTTTCTAATTTTTCCCGTGACTTCTGGCAACTACCGAAAAACATATCCAATTTCACTTCATCTTTTCCTCCTCTCCTTAGTCCTGACGGCAGCACCGCTGTCTCATCTATCTCTAAGGCTGAACTTGGTTCTCAAACATTCTCTAAAAACTCCACTTAGGACGGCCGCTGTTGCAGGTAAGTACAGATCGGAAATATACCTCAAATGAAGCTCCCTCGCGTCTGTGTAAGAAAAACGTTAAGACCTGCAGACCATTCACCGGACACTATTCGACCCAATTTGAGTTTGACTCATAGACTCCATCACACGTCAGTGTCTGTCAGCGGGACTGTGAACGGCCAGCCTTACATCAGCCCTGATGCGGAGCACCAAATTCTGCTTGAGTCAAAAGTCTAGTTGTACATTTCTCTGACTCAAGTTCCATTTTTTCCGCGTGCCCTTCCTCTTCGCCAAGTGCACCTGTTCAAGATGTCTCTCCAACCGTAGGAAGTCGAGGGTTGCGTGACCAAAAACATAAAAAAAAATATATTTAAAATAATGATAGCCACTCCCAGCAGCTCAATAACCCTAATATAGCCTGTCCCCGCTACGGGTGCTGGTTCTAACCCACTCAC